>NW_021634499.1:0-45915 GCF_004799145.2 Neltuma alba | reverse complement strand
TTTTATCTCAAAAACCATGATTTTGCTTGTCATCCAAACAGGCCTTGATGAGGCTCTTGGTAAGACATTGACCAGTCCATAGATGGATAATAAGTATTAAATGGCACATCTTATTGCCTATCGTATAAAATTATATACTCCTTCAGTCTTTAATATATGACCCAATTGTTGAGTTGGTTTTGGTCCTAAATATAAGATCTATTCCTCATATTTATCAATTTTCTCTAAATTACCCCTATGGATACTCCTTTAACCATAATCAAGTAGAAGAAGAGAGGAGGTATTAAGAAAGATAATTATGGTATTTTAGGAAAAACGTGTCATATTTTTTATAATTAACTAATTTATCTAACTTCCTTGATCTAATCAAATTAGTTAAATGGGTCTTATATTAAGGACCGGAGAAGTACAACTATTTATAAATAGTTATTGACTTTCTTTGAAAAAACATATATAATGGCCAATTTTAAAATTTAATTACTTGTGATTTACGATGAATATAATGATAATATTGAATATTGATATTCATTGATGCGTGTATCTCAAACCATACTGTCCTCTCCTACTGAGAATTCATTCGTCTCTGTCTCATTCAACATATTCAACATATTGATATCTATTATAAGTAAAAATGTTGTTTTTAGGATTTAAACTTATGACGAGGTTGTAGTGACATTTATCGTTTCCCCAAGACACACAAATTACTTATAGGTTCCCGATCAGAAAATTGAATATAAAGAACTTTCGAAAATTCGTAGTCACAAGTTAAACTTCCATAATTATAAGTCAAACTTGTGAAAAAATATTTCTGAAAATCACTTACATTTTTTTTTAGACCTATGGACAATTTTTCTAAAATATAATGTCATTTGATCAAAATCCCCTCTCTGAATATTGGTGAGTGAAACACACCTACTAATCTGGATTCAAATGAAAGAAGACGGCACTATTTAAAATAAGAGAGTATATGTGCTTCCACACACAACAGTCAGTGCTTAACGAGAAAATTTTCTAAATACTTTAATACTACCTCCAGTCCTAATTATAAGACCCAATTGACTAATTTAAAAAAAATTAAGAAAAGAAGTTAAGTTAGTTATTTGTAATAAATAGGTGTTACCTTTCCTAAAATATCCTTACTAATCAACTATATTGGCTAGGACTAAAATTATTAGAAGGGCTATCTTGGAAAAAAATGCATAAATATGATAAACAAAGTGGATTGGGGTCTTATATTTAGAACCAAAATAAAAATCAAATAGGGTCTTATATTAAGGACCGGAGGTAGTATGTTTTTTGGCAAAGTAATACTGATAATATATATATATATATATATATATGCTAATTTAGTGCGTTCAAATAAAATTTCATTGACAACAAACGTATGGTTTAAATAAATAAATTATGCTAACTTTCATTTGGTCAAATTATATTTGAATTTCCTAAAAAATAATTTTTTTATTTTTCAACTAATAAATTTTTTTATTGCGAAATAGTGCTTATCAGCAATATGACTGATTCTTTATGGTACGTTAGGTTTAATTCCGTATATTAAAATTATCAATAATCATGATATATTTTGGTTATGTTAAAGGTTTTTGGTTAAGACAGTAAAGTAATTATCATTACAACAAATTAAGTCACATGCATTAAATAACTTTTGCTGTGTAATTCAGATATTCAAGCATACATGAATTAATATATGACCATTCATGCCCTTCATTAATCACCATTATATATTTATGCCCTCTGGTTCTGCATTGATAAGGTTTAAAAGATCATTTCATATTTACTCTTATTTTAGATAAAATATAAATCTTAGAGATAAAGCGCTTAAATGCCCCGGAAACATATTTGAAAGAGTACCAAATACTTGAAAGCTTTTTTTAATCTATACCTTTAGAAGTTTGTTTTCGTAGCCATTGTTAAGTTTAATCATTAAATTATATGATTTGATGGGTATATTTAACGATTAAACTTAATGATAAAAAATAGTTCATAACAGAAATGTTACGACATGAAACTTTCATACCACCATAGAGGAGTCAAAAAAACTTTCAGGTATTAAGTTGTGAATATTTTCAGAATATTTAATATCTTATTGCTAAATTTTATTTCATGATTTCTTCACCACATACCAAAAGAATGCTATATATAATCTTCACTTCATTATGTTATTTTAATTCTCTACCATTGTACTACTATGTCCCTTATTATAAGATCCTTTTAACTAAATTGCGGGGTTTAAGAAAACAGTTAAAATTAGTTAAAAGTAATTAATATGTAGCAAATATAATTTTTTTTCCAAATATACCCCTATATATAAATGATTAGATGTGAGAGAGTAATAGTGAGATAAATAAAGAAAGTGAATGTATTAAATGGATTAAACTAGGGGTAAAATAAGTAATAATACATTAAATGTTTAGACAAACTCAAAAATGATGTTATAAAAAGGGACAAACCTATTCAAAAAATTTAATCTTATAATAAGAGACGAATGAAGTATTTCATGCGATTCATTATTAACCAAGCGAGCACTTAAATTTCATGCAATACATGAAAAATGTACTTAATTTTTGGTTTGATGTAGTTATATGTAACCCCCAAATAATGTTATAGGCAAAGAATATACATATACATATACATGTGTATATAAATGATAAAAACAATATGATTTGGTGGGTGTATTGGGTAGAGGTTATACAGTATAGGGTTAAGGCTATATGGTTAAAATATTGGGAAAATGACAATAAAATACCACCTGAATTCCAAAAAGACAAATAAGGGACCTGAATAAGCAAAATGACATATAGGGGACTGGGTACCAATCTGGAATTCAGATTTTTGGCCAAAAGACCAAAATGCCCTGTCTGAAAGTGAGAGAAAGGAGAGAGGAAGAAAGCGACGCAGTGAGAGAAAGGAGAGAGGAAGACCGACGGTGATGAAATGCGGGAAGAAGGAAAGAAGAATGTTGGAAATGCTATTATCTTACTCCTTCGCATCACCATTATGTAGAGATTGTTGATTTGGTGGGTTTTGGTTGTGGGAAAGAGGATTTGTAGTGAGAGAGGGAGTGAACCTGTGGGGAAGATGAAGTGGAAATCAGAAAACAATGACAAGCAATTACGTTACGTAACTGCTGTCATATGCCTGCTGGTTTTTGGTAAATCCCACTACGTAAATGGTAAATCCCACTATGTGAATGGTAAATTTTACTATACATGTAGTTAATTATGAATTTTACAAAATACATATTGTGATTTACAACTTTTGTAGTGAAAGTGACTACTTTGTTAATGGGTTTTGCAACCTGTTTTCAGGAGATAAACAACTTGTTTGTAAAAACTAATAAAATTTCACGCTAAATTTGACAAAACGTATAGTGGGATTTACAACTTCCGTAGTAAAAATGACCACTTATTCAATGGGTTTTGTAACTTGTTTTCAAGAGATGAGCAGCTTGTTTCTAAAAACTAATAAAATTTCATACTAAATTTGACAAAACACATAGTGAGATTTACAACTTTCGTAGTGAAAATAATCACTTCTTCAATGGGTTTTGTAACATGTTTTCAAGGGATTGGCAACTTGTTTATAAAAACCAATAAAATTATATGCTGAATTTTACAAAACATGTAGTGAGATTTACAACTTTCTTAGTGAAAATGATCACTTCTTAAATGGGTTTTGCAACCTCTTTTCAGGAGATGAGCAACTTGTTTCTAAAAACCAATAAAATTTCACACTGAATTTTACAAAACACACAGTGAGATTTACAACTTTTATAGTGAAAATGACTACTTCTTAAATGGCTTTTGTAACATGTTTTCATGGGATAGGTAACTTGTTTCTAAAAACCAATAAAATTTCACGTTGAATTTTATAAAACATATGCTGGGATTTACAACTTTTGTGATAAAAGTGACCGTTTTGTTAATAGATTTTGCAACATATTTTCGAGGGATGAGTAACTTACTTTTCACCACCAATAAAATTTCACACTGAATTTTACAAAACACATAATGGGATTTACAACTTTTATAGTGAAAGTGACCACTTCTTCAATGGGTTTTGTAAACCTGTTTTCACCGGAAGAGCAACTTGTAAGCATAAATAAATCATTCAGTGAACGTGCACCTGAAGTACATCACAATAAACATTGAACTATTAAGTTTCATAATTAACTACATGTATATTAAAATTTACCATTCACGGAATGGGATTTACCATTCATGAAATGGGATTTACCAAAAACCAGCAAACATATGACAGCAATTACATTACGTAATTGCTTGCGACTATTTTCTGATTTATACTTCATCATTCACCAAATACTGAATATGAACCCTCAAATGCAATAATCCTGTTCCTATTTCACCATGAAACAGCCACAAAAATGAATAATCCAAATCCCGCCATCAACTTCTACTCACTCATGAATAATTCAAATACTTCAGCGACCTCTTCGACGATGACAATTTCAGGGGGTACAAGTTATTTCAGACAGGGCAATGTATTTTAGCGATGGTAACCAAATTCAACGATGGCAATCTACTCCTACGACGACGGCAACGTGATTTCGAAAAATCCTTTTTGGTGACTGCAGGAACTTGGATTTAGTTTCGTAGAAGGAAATCAGTTTCTCCCTTTCTCTATCGCATGAATACACTGCTCAATATTCAGAGACAATCAGGGTAATTCGGTCTTTTGGCCGAAAATCTATATTCCAAATTGGTACCCAGTACCCTATTTGTCATTTTGCTTATTCAGGTCCCTTATTTGTCTTTTTGGAATTCAGGTGGTATTTTATTGTCATTTTCCCTAAAATATTTGGATTGACAAGAGATCTGGAAATAAAAGAGAGAGTAGAGCAATACTATAGGAGATATAGGATTTGTTCTTTGTGACGAGCATATATTATTTATAGTTAAAAAAAGAAGTTGCATGAAGAGGAAAATAATATTAATTTGCTGTGACAAGAAAGTGGAGCATGCCACCTGCCTGGGATTACATACATTAAATCCCCAAAAAATATAAAAAGAGTATCTATAAGGTGATCGTCATAATGGCCTTTTATTAATTTATTCCCAAAAATTCCATAGGGTTATGAACTTAGTGGGAATATAATAGCCAGGCTAATACCTATTCAATAAATTTTATTTCTCTATTCTCCAACGACTATATATATAGAGAGAGAGAGAGAGAAGAGAATCTCATCAGTGGAAAGAAAATGATAGTATGAAAGTGCATCTTGATCTAACAAAACATGATGAAAGAAGAAGCCAGTTATGGGCATAACTTTCGGTTTAATTTTGTTTAAGATATTGTTTTATTTTTGTTATATGTAGTTTGGCCACATTGCTTGCTACACTGAATAAAACGATTTTGGTTTGAAAATCGAACCAAATAATGTTACTTTAAGATTAAAAATACCTCGAGTCTTAAATATACTAGTAAGATTTAATTTATAATAGAAATTATATTATAAATTAGATTTTATATTCAGGAGCAGAGATAACATGTTAGAATTTAATATAAATTTTTCTTGTAAAACTTGGCTGAAATTGAAAGTGAATTTAAGTTTACAGCACGCTATGGTTGATTAAAAAATGTTCATATATTTATTTATCATAAATTTATGTCCATCTATAATATAAAATAAATAAAAAAATTATACTATTTGTAAATTATGAACAATGGGACCAACTAATTATAATTTAGGGCATGCTTGATTTTATATAAAAAAATTATTAAAATTCTAATCTAAAACTATGGCTTTAAGCATTCCTAACCTAAAATTAAACACATTTATTACTTTTAATATTTAATATAAGGTATAATTTGTAACTCAAACTGAATTAGAGATTAAATCTTATATTAAAGGTTAGGAGTAGTATATCATCGTAAAATAAAACGTCCTATACCTAATTAAGAAGAAATATATTTTCTTCTATTTTAAATATCAAATTTAGTCAATTAATTTTTTAAAAAATGATTAAGTGGATTTTTTATAATTATTGTGTAAAACATGTGGGTCACCTATTTTAAAGTTTTCTTTCTTTGACAAAAGTATAAAATATAAAATATAAAGATAACAAAAATTACGTAATTAAAAAAATAATTTTAAAAATTATCATACACGTGAGAGAAAAAATTTAGATCAAAATAAATAAATAAATAAAAATAATAAATAAATACCGTAAAAATTACTAAATCTTAAACTTAAGATTCATTATCACAATTTAACAGGTTTTGAACATAATTGATTTGTAAATAATAGACATATTTTTATGAGAATACCTGATCTAAAATTTTGTTGTCCTTTTTTTAAATCATTTTCCCAATAAAATAAATTTAAATTTTTTTTTTTAAAAAATTCAAGCTTTGAAAATGATATTGAGAAGTAAAGTATGAGAGAGCTAAGGCTGAGGTGGCGGAATGGAAAAAGTGGGTCCCATTAGAGGAGATTTTTTGTGAGGATAAACAAGCTCATGAGAACCCCGACGATTAGATCGACTGGCAGGAGTCGTTCTAGCTTAACCAGAGGTCTCACGTTCGAGCCCTGGGAACGCAGCATCTTAGGGGCCAGGGGCGCCAACCTTAATGGTTCCTGTCATGCCTCGGTCCGGATTAGTCTGGTTTGTAATTGGATTCACCCTAGAGGTGGTCCGTCCCTGCGGGGTTGGCCAGGACACCGGGTGCGCAAGCAAAAAAAAAAAACAAGCTCATGAGCTGTGGACAATGGGCAGCGCGGGGCGGTGAAGGGAACTGTAGAGATTGTCGCTTTCGAGGCTGCTTGGAGGCTTTGTTGGAATTTCAACGTGACCCCAAGGTGACGTGTTTCCCGTCCCTTTCACTCCCCCGGGCCCCACATTCACATGGCTGGCCTCTACCTATTCCCCCTTCCCTCCCCTCCGGCCCCACCCCTCTGTCGTCTTTGTGGTCCCACCCCCCCCAGTCCACACCTACTCCTTCCTACTACCGTCACCCTTACTGTTCCTCTCTCAGCCCCCTCGGGGGTTTACCAAGTCTCCCCTCGATTTTTTATAGGGAAAATGACAATAAAATACCACTTGAATTTCAAAAAGACAAATAAGGGACCTGAATAAGCAAAATGACAAATAGGGCACTAGGTACCAATCTAAAATTTTGATTTTTGATGTCAAAACATGTTGCAAAACCCATTGACAAAGTAGTAACTCTCACTATAAAAGTTATAAATCCCACTATGTGTTTTGTAAAATTTAGCGTGGAATTGTATTGTTTTTTACAGAAAAGTTACCTAACCCATCAAAACAGGTTGCAAAAGCCATTGACCAAATAGTAATTCTCATTATAAAAGTTGTAAATCCCACTATGTGTTTGTAAAATTAGGCAAAACTTGCTCGGCCCTTCAAAACAGGTTGTAAAACCCATTGACGAAATAGTAACTCTCACTATGAAAGTTGTAAATCCCACTATGTGTTTTGTAAAATTCAAAATCAAAATCCCATATTGGTACCTGATGCCTTCTTTGTCATTTTGTTTATTCAGGTCCCTTATTTATCTTTTTGGAATTCAAATGGTATTTTATTGTCATTTTCCCTTTTTTATATTTATTTTAATAAATATAATACTCTTATTCACTTCACTCAAATTTTATAACATGTTCTAAAAATTATTCTCATCAGTTATTAGATATTTTTATTTAAGTATAATTTTAATATATATGATAATTAAATAAAAATCAATTTTAAAAAATAATATATTTATTATAAATAATTAATTTTTTATTTTAATTATTTAGTTTTTATATTAAGCATTAAAGTTAGTATTAAAATTTTATTTTGAGTTTTCTCTTAAGAAGAGAAACGCATCATGAACGTACACGTGTAGGGTGGATATTGTGGAAGCCGATTGGCAGAGACTGAGCATGTGCAGCTCTGCAACCGTTATCAGAGGGAAGCTGGCATTGGGCAAAGGCAAAGCAAGCCGTACACTCCAAAATGGAAAAAATAAATAGTATATTTTTTCAGAAAAATAGGAGGAAACGAAAGCCGATTCGGATTTGCTTTTCCATAAAGCAACCACTGGAGTTCTAAGACAGGTTCGGACTTCACACGCGGCCTACTGGTTCTTCGTTCGTTCGTGGGGTTGCTTTTCTTTTTCTCTTTTCATTTTTTAACTAAAAATATTTATGTACTGTCACCCCGTTTTCCTGACTCATGCGCATGCAAAAGAATAACTCACTCTGTAAAAAAAAAAAAAAGTAAAAAAAAATCATCACACTTTTTAAATTTATTTTTATTAAAATTTGAAAACTACCAATATATATTTTTTGTTATTAGAGATAATTCTGTTTGAGTTATTATCAAACATTAAATATGATATCTCTGTCAGCAGAAATTTAAACTTTGATTTATCATATTATGAGGATTAATTTATTTTATCAGACTCAAGTCAAGTTAATGAAAACTACTGGTGTAAGGGTGGGCTCATTAACTTGTAGAATGGCAAAACAGGGAAAAAAAAAATTAAAAGCTCAAGTTCAATATTAGTTGACTAGACTTGTAGTACTTCAGACCAAAATGAGTTGTAGGAAAGTAATTTATATTACCTCTGATCATATTTACAAGAGCTCGTGTATAAAATACAAATGATATTTATAATTAGGATCAAAACAGTATTATATATTATGAACCAGACAGGAGCAATCCGTAGAAAACGAAAATATTCCATGGTGCTTCTTTTTATTCTTGTCAAGAGAACAATTTTTACAGAGAGAAATAATTTAATATTAGTACTCTTTCGATCTTTAATATAAGATCTAATTATTGAATTGGTCTTAGTTCTAAATATAAGACTCATTTCTCAATTTATCAATTTTTTCTAAATTATCCCTATAAATACTCCTTCAACCATAATCAAGTAGAAAAGAAAGATGGGGTATTAAGAAAGATGATTATGGTATTTTAAGAAAAATATGTCATATTTTTATAATTAACTAACTTATCTAATTTTTTTAATCTAATCAAATAGTTAAATAGGTCTTATATTAAAGATTAGAGGAGTATAATGCTAGTTTTTTTTTTTGTCGTCTTAAAGCTATTTTAGAAATTAATACTCGTAATAGTTTTTGTTTTTGTTTTTCTCCTTAAAAAATGCATGGGGTAATGGGAAAGGGTGAGAACAAAAAGGGAAGGAGATAAAGGCGGAAAACAAAGGGACACGTATGAGCCAATCATGTGGCGCGCCTTTTGGAGGGCCCCTGGATCTCGCGGTCTCTTTAATCATCTTTTGTCTTTTTCTTTTTCCAGCGTCCGATTTGGTTAAAGCAAACATCAAATAGTGTAGCAGTACTAATTACTAAATGAATCGTAAGTTCATAACTCACTCCCTTCCTCTCTCTCCTCTCCCCTCTCCGTTTCCTTTCTCAAATCCCATTTCCTCGTTCCCCAAGTTTCATGCATTCTTCTCCTTCACCCTTCCCCCATTAGCATCAGTAAAAGTGTAAAACAGCAATTGATAAGTATTCCCCCCATGCACTCTCATACACCTCCCTCTCGTAAAAATAACACCATCCCACTCGCCTTTCACCTTCCTACTTCAACAACCTTGATCCAGTAGATTCATATATTATAATACTCCTCCGGTCCTTAATATAGGACCCAATTCTTGAGTTGGTTTTAGTTCTAAATATAAGACCCATTTATCATATTTATCAATTTTCTCTAAATTACCCCTATAGATACTCCCTCAACCATAATCAAATAGAAGAAGGAGAGGAGGTATTAAAAAAGATGATTATCGTGTTTTAGGAAAAATGTATCACTTTTCTTATAATTAACTAAGTTACCTAACTTCCTTAATCTAATGAAATTAGTTAAATGGGTCTTACATTAAGGACCGGAGTATAATAATATCAAGGCACTTTCAAAAAGGAAAAAAACTTAAACACAAACCTAACCTAAAAATTTAAAAAGTTTTCAACTTTACTCCATTTAAACATAAATAATTTAAAAATTAAAGGGCATCTCTTTTATGATTTAAAGTGCTAAATGCACTATAAATACACCACCATATAGTGAGGAATAAAATGAGAAACTAGTGATGAAAAAAATGATTACATGCCTTATTAGTAGGATAACAAAATATTCATCTCCCTGCATTATAAAAAAGAGCAACAGACGAGTAGGAGACATACTTTCTTTGTGCTGACTCGCATGTTACTCACATATGATTCCAACATACTACCTCCGACTCCTAATATAAGACTCCGTTTGATTTTTATTTTATTTCTAAATATAAGACTCCAATCCACTTTGTCTCTCATATTTATACATTTTTTTGCAAAATAACTCTTCTAACAATGATAGTTCTAGTCAATACACTTGATTAGCAAGGATATTTTAGAAAAGACAACACCTATTTAGGACAAATAACTAACTCAACTTACTTCCTTAATCTCCTCAAATTAGTCAACTGCTCTTATAATTAGAACGGAAGTAATATAATTATTATAATAATAGTAATTGTTAAATTGTTTCTAATATACGTAATAAGTTGTTATACAAGAAACGACATGGTTGTGTGGAAATGGAGGAAAGAAACAAGCATAATTTAGAATGGATCTGCAACATGGAGTGTTGCTTTAATCTTGACTGGCAGGAAGCCAAGTCTGGTTGGAGTTGGGAATTACATGCGAAGAATTCTTGGGCAATTTGAGAGAAAGGGGACCTATATGGCCATTATAAGTACTATTTTGTCTTCTCTTGCAACTTTCCCTTGGAACATTACAAGACAAACCCAGAAAGCAGAAGCGAAAATGTACTTGGCCTCATCAAGCTCCTCGCCAAATTATTTCCATTCATCACCTTACTTACGTAAACAAGATTAAATTTGGAGGATTTGAGATGATGCTAAATGATAATAAAGTGGCAGTTGTTCATGGTTTAACAGATAAAAGCATCATTATTTTACCCATGAATATTAAAATATATATATTTTATTTGTACAGGAAATATATTTCACAATTACCACCTATCACCCTAATCATCATCATCATCATCATCATTATTATTCTTCACATTACAGGTCCCTCCTTTCCCGGACGACTTATTCGTCAGCGTTTTCGCACCAACTTCACAGTCCCCACGTACGAGCTTCCTTCCCCAGCTTTACACAGATTTTTCAAACTTGGATCTTAAAAAATGAGAACTCTCCAGCTAATGCAATTTTTTTCTTTTTTTAAAAACTCCTTAGTTCAATTTCCTGCCATTTTCTAGAGCTCTCATCTATACTCTCCTGAACTAGTCTCAAATAAACCTCTTTTCAATTATTATTTTTAACTCCAGTGATCAGAACAGTACCACTGGAGGGTGGGTGCTGGTTCTTCCGAGAAGAAATTGCAGGCTTCTTCGGCGCTGAAGAAGTTGTGTTCTTCCATCTTAACATACTGGCTCTGGTATGCTTTCTGGAATTGAAAGCAGTTCATGGACGACGGCGACGACGGAGACATCAAAACGTGGTGGCTCTGAAGAGCTGCGGGCGACGAAATGGCGGCGTTGGGGCTATTATCTTCGTTCAAGATTGCGCTAGAGTCGCTATCAGAACCACCATCTTTGAAATGATCCACTGGGGCTATGAGTGAAGCAGCCCCGACTCCATTGAAGCACCCATAATTCAAGTCCTTGCACTCTGATTCAAGAATGGAGGCTTCAGCTGGTGGTGGGTTGCTCCGTTCCACCTTTTTCTCCTCGGAATCAGACCCCGTTATCTCCTCCTTCACTGAAATATCACTCTCTGTGTGCTCCTCTTTTAGTCTAGATTTCAACTCCTTAATCTGCAACATACCAGCCAAATTCAAATATCAGAAACCAGAAAGTAATAATAATGATGGATTCCTGTGAAAAACTGACAATTTAAAGTGCTCTGTGATGGTGATGATAATGATAATCTCTTACCTCTTTGACCAATGCTTCGTTGTCCTGTTGAAGGGTGTCGAAGTTAACTTTGAGGGCTTCATAATTGGCTTTGAGAACGCCGTAATCTCTCTCTAATTGCTTGGTTTTCCATCGAGCACGACGGTTTTGGAACCAAACTGCCACTTGTCGAGGTTGTAACCCAAGTTCTTGAGCAAGCTTCAACTTCCTCTCAGGCTCAAGCTTGTTTTCGACCTCGAAGTTCTTCTCTAAAGCCTTGACTTGATCAACACTCAGACGCCGTTTCTTTTCCGACATCATCAAATGGGCTGATTCTTCCACACACCCTTCCTCGTCTAGTCCATCCAACATCATGGTTTGGAACTCCCTCCCATACACATGATTATTGTTCCTCGGACTGTGTTCATCTGATAAAGATACCCAGACAAAATATAGTCAGCAAAACAGTGATGACCTTGCAATACCCAGAAAAGAAAATTAAAAGGTGAACATGAGAAATTCTAATTCTAGAAAACCCGGACCGAATCAGACATAATTGAATAATTATAAAAGCTTTTGAAAACTTCGTATGTGTGTGGGTGCGGTTGATCACAAAAAGGTCGAGACAATAAATAAAACAAGCGAGCCCGTGAGTGTGTCTGAACTCTGAATCATAAAACAAAGCAAGTAAAAAAGATTAAAAGGGGTTTCTTTAGACCTGTGGATGGACACATAGTCATCAAAGCACCCAAAGAATCGGAGCTTTCAAGTGATCTCTTCATGACCGGATGATGATAAAGAAAACAACAAACTCTGCACACAGATCTTTAAACAAAGATCGGGCCGTTTTGATCCAGTTACAGGTTAACGAGTTAAAATTCGATCTTCTCAAAGATGTCAGGGGAGGGGTTTCACTTAAATGGAGCCATTGAAAATGAAAAGGAACAATTCTGTGTTAAACAGCACCAATCTATACAGTACTGCTTAATAACATCTCCGAAGACTCCATGCTGTTCCCTATCTGTGAGTACTACTACTTCCTCCCCCTCTTTACCCATCAAACTAGAAGAAGAAGAAGAGGAAGACGAAATCAAAACTTGGAATCCATGGAGTTACAACGGAAAAAGCAGAGAGAGAGAGAGAGAGTGAAGAGAGCGAGGGGGAAGGAGGAAGAAGGCGAGCCCACTGGTGGGTTTGGATTCGAGGCGCATATAAATAAGACAAGCAAGGGGTGCGATGTAGGGTTAGAAACTGACTGGGGTTAGGGGCTGGGGGGTTTCGGAATGAAATGAACCCAAATGCACTCCAAATGCAACTTCTCTTGTGTTTCAGTGTAACCGGTTCCAGCCCGTGAGCTTCCGGTTTTTAGACCGTTTCGTCGAGGAACACAGATATTTCGCAAAACGGCTCGGCTGCGTCTAAGCCGGCTGCTGTCTTGGCTTTCTCACAGCCTTCGGCTTCCCTGACAACAGCTCGGTGTCATTAAAGTGACGTTTTGAACACGTTTGTATTTCAGGCGCCGAAAAAATTACAACCATCCTTCGTATAAAAATTAATTAATTAATTTAAATAGATTAAAAAAATTCGTTAATTTATTTATTTATAATAAATAGGTATTGTCTTTTTTAAAATATTTTTATTAATCATATATATTAGGTAAAATTAGGCTAAAATATATATTTGATCCTTTAACTTTGTACAAAGTTTCAATTTTGTCCTTTAATTTTAAAAAGTATACTTTTAGTCCTTTAACTTTAAATTTTTTTAAAAAAATTATGACATTAAGATTTTAAATGTTAATAAAATATTCTCAAATATTAATAAATTAAGTTTAATTTTCAAAACATCTATGATTGTTACAAAAAATAATCATTAAAGCCTAATGATTTTAGGGTTAAATGACCAAATGTATGTTTTTTAAAATTAAGGAATCAAATTAAAACTTTGTACAAAGTTAAACGGCTAAATGTATACTTTAGCCGTAAAACTACCATTTGATAAAATATTTAACTATACAACTACTATAAAAACTGTCTTTAAAAAAATAGATAAATATGATAAACAAAGTGAATTTAAATCTTATATTTAGGACCAAATTAAAAGTTAAGCCAGATCTTATATTGAAGATAGGAGGTAATATATTTTAATAAACAATTTGGCCAAACTTTTCTAAATTAGGTTCATTTAGTAAAATTAAAAGGGGGAATTACAATCAAGTCCTACAAAAGAAAAATAATTACTAAAAGATCCTAATAATAACCTCAATAGCTTATAATGACAAGTCCTATAGTGAAAATGATAACCTCAGAGACTTGTTTTTCAATTATTTTCCTTACTTGAGACCTCATTGTAATTCTCCCAGATTAAAACAAAGATACAACCCACATGCTTGTACAAGTTGTACCATTCAAGCTAGTATACTAGGTAATTTTTTATTGAGATAAGGTGTAAATTTGCCTTCGCAACTACTCCCTCCGTTCCTTATTATAAGAGACGAATAACCAAATTACGTTGATCAAAAAAGCAGTTAAAATTAGTTAAGAACAATCAATATAATTTTTTTCCAAAAATGCCCTCATTAATAAGGAGAGAGAGCATGAGAGAGAATAATTAAATTATTGAAAGAAAGAGAAGTGAGAGGGAGAGAGAGTGTGAGTTGGAGACAATAAATATGGGTAAAATAGAAATCAACACAAAAAGTAGAGACAACTTTTAAGTGTCTCTTATATATAGGAACATGCATAAGCATCAAATGTCTCTTATAATAAGAAACGGAGGGAGTATATGACTAGGTGTTATAGGTGTTCGGAAGTTTTGAAGATCTTAGGGCCTGTTTGGATAGCAGGCCAAATCATAATTTGGAGACTCAAACCATGGTTTGGGAAAAAAAAATCCAAACAGGCACAAATTATCTGAAACCATGATTTAGGTTAAAACTATGGTTTCGGGAGAAGTGAATCCATTCTGCTTCTGGCTCAAATTGGAGAGTGTGATTATGCCTATTAAAGTAAATCTCAACAATAATATGACTTTAACACCCCATAATTAATTTTTTATAAACATATTTAATCTTATATCTTATAAATAAATGTACCCATATTAATTATTTATTAATTACATTATCTTATGTATTATTAATTATGTTGGTAAAAAATATATTATTAACAATTTTATTCCTTCAAATTAAAATATATCATGCAATCTATGTTTTATGTAATTATCATATTAACTTATATTTTTTTTAATAATTTGTACATATAAAAAGTGCTTCTTATGACAATTATCAAAACACTCTCACTTCTCAGAATCACTTTTTCACAAAATCTATTTTTTTCAGAAACTATTCTCCAAACCATAATTTGGTTTCATTCAAAGCCCGAGAGTTTAAAAAATGTAACAATTTTTCCCTGGCTATTATTTCGGTTAAATTTGACATTGACCAAACTATTTACATGGCGGCTCGTTGAGTGTCGAGGACTGGAATGAAGGGTGAAGGAATCTCAAAATAGAACTCTCTCACGTCTCCCCCTCCGTAACACTCCTTTGTCCATAAAAGATGAAGAACAGTCCCCAGATAAGATGCACTATTACAAAATACTTCTGTGTTTTATTTATAGGATAAAGGGAGAAGATGTTTTTTAATCCTATATATAGGATATTGAGAAATTTTTTTTGTATGAATATAGTTTTACTTTTCATTTATTATTATATTGATTTTATTTACGTGAGGTATAATGTATATTAAATAAAAATAAAATTAGAAAGTTCTTAAATTTTAAATAAGAGTTAATGAAATTTAAGATTTTCTTTGATCTATGTGAAATATATTAGAATTAACTTATAAATAGGGTAAGATGAATAAGCAATTTTCATCTGTTCTAAAGCCATATATTCATTTATTTATGGGGTGACGTTCACTGCAAAACATAGATACTAGTTATATATTTGTCTGTGTCAAAACTGACAAATATGGGCATCCTATTCATTTGTTCTAGATAGAACAAACGAACAAATATACTTGTTTTTTTTTTTTTTTTTAAAAAGTAATGCAACATTTGCACAAACAATTTTTACAACCTACAATTCAGCAAAAGCAAAACAAACTACAAACAACGCAATTCATCAAAACCAAATCCATCGTGTCATACTTTCCATACAAAAATAACACTTTAATTAATTCCATACAAACTTAATCTAATCATGATATAATATAAGAAAGTTCTAAAACTAGAGAATCTACCTTAGTTAAAGCAAAAAGAACCAAACATCCTAACAAAACTAATTATAACAATTTTATCCAATTAAGTTCAATTCTAACAAAACTAAAGCAATTCAGAACTAAGTTAAGCTGCTTAATCCAACACAATCAAATACAACAATTTTAGCAATCCTTTAAAAACACACAAAATTTTTCAACTTCTTCACAATCTCAAATACCATTTTCAATTTTCGAGTTTACTAGCAAACTATGTCATACTCATTTTTTGAAATTTTTTTTTTGACAGAGTTGAAATTTAAGTTTTTGCTTGTTGACAACTGATTAATCACTCTAGGAAGCATGAATCAAGTGGAAATCAAAACCCTTTCCTCATCCTCCACGTCCATATTCACGCCCTCCTCAATTTCAAACTTTCTCTGCGAATCATAACAAATGGTGTAAGAAAAGCTCTACGCAAATACCATCTATCTGTTTAAGATTAAGCAGGCTAATTGTTCGGTCGGTTAATATTAACTTATTATTTTCTTTAGCCTTAGTTTCAATATCTTTGAATATCGAAACAACTTATGGACAGAATATGGTCTCAGAGATGAAAGTAGATTGAATAGAAGAATCAACGCTAACTCCATCATTTGAGACCTGTGGGATTCATAAGCAAGGATTAACTTCAGTTTTGGTATTTTTCAATATGTTCATTGAGAAGTATTCTTTTCAATATGAAAAAAAAACATTTGTAGTACTGGTGGAACCTTACTTAATATTCAACTCAAGCTTTCCAATATAGTTTGAATCATAGCTCTCCCAACACTACTACCTACCATATAATAAAAATGAAATTATAAAAAAGCTATCCATTGCATAAGCCAACATTTTAACAAACATGGTTATATACAATCACATTTCAAGAAAGTCACACACACACACGTATATATATGTTCAAATAACATTTACAGCTTTCTAAAATTCAATGTAGCGATTAAACATTGAGTATACTCAATTAGTTATTATATTCTAATCAACACACACACACACACATTCAAATAACATCTAAAACTTTCTAAAATTCAACATAGAGACTAAACATTGAAAATACTCAATTAACTATTATATTCCAATCAAATTTCTCTCCTAGACATTTTCATAAACATCTTATATGTATTAAGGTTCAAACAAGTTTACCAAGTTTTTCAATCTTCAAATGCAACCCAATCAATGTTGAATACTTCCTAAATGCAATTCTTACCAACAATCAATTTAAATCCAAAACCTACACACCCACACAACACTTACATTCATCCCTCTCAAAACCCATAAAATCCACATAATATAAAAGCCCAAACCCACATATCTTGCATGAAAGAAAAGGAGCTCATGAGCGTCAATTCACTGTTGGAAGAAAAGAATGCACCATCGCTACTGGAAGAAAGAACCCATGTTCATGGAGATTTGGAGAGGTCGTAGGCATCTGGCCGTCGCTGCTAAAAGACGAGAAGTGGCGAGAATATAGAGTCTTAGTTCATGTTGAACTTTGAGAGGTTGTGGGAGAAGAGAAGACAAGCTGCTAGAAGAGAGGAGCTTGTGGCGAAGGAGAGAAGAGAGAAGAATGGCGTTGATGCGTGCGTTAGGGCAATCTGATTGAAGAAGCAGAGCAAAATTTAGAGGAAAAAAACATTTTCATCTGTTACATACTCGTCTGTTACTCAATGTAATAGATGAGTATGTGTGCCCACACAGGATAACAAATGATTATAAAGGTCCTTTTTTCTCTAGTTTTCAAAATAGACAAAAATAGGGAATGAAAATGAACTAATTTGTACGTGACGATGGCCTTGATTGCTTTTTGGGTTTCTTGCCAAGGTCACACACCACCTAGATTTGCTATTTCGCTTACTTGTGGCTTCCTGGACTTCTTACCGGCGTCATGCACAACTTAGGAAATTAAAAAGACTGGGGGGGGGGGGAAGGAATTTTCTGGAATGAGATGAGGGTTATGGGGAAGAGAGAAAGAGAGAGATGATGAGGTGGTGTACCATGCGGCTATTACATAAACAATTTAGTCAAACTAAAGGTCAAATTTAGCTGTGGCAACGATTAGGGCAAAATTGCTTTATTTTTTAAAACTTTCGAAGCGATACTAAGACTTCAAAAACTTTTAGACTTTCACAGCTCCTGACAATGTACTTTCAAGAAAAATTTGCATCTCATTTTTTTATTTTAAAAAATTTTCATCACATTTCATAATTTTATTGTTGCAATTCTAAACACGAGCACGTTTTGGCAGATCTCCCTGCATCATGTCCCAATGAAAACATTACGTTTTGTTTGTTCAAGGATATATTTTGGTATCCATACACACAAAAGCTTTCCAACTCTATTTATAAGTCATTTCTAATATATTTTAGTTAAAGAAAAAATATTAAACCTCATTAAATTTGTCTTAAACTTTAACATCATTTCAATTTTAATTAGAAATTTCTATTAGCATATTTTTTTAGATTTGAAATTCTAATAGATATTATTCAAATCCCGATTAAAATATTATTTAAATTCAAAATTAATTATTAATTTCTTCATTTGAAATTTTGATTAAAATCCCACCTAAGATATTATTTAAATCCAAAATTAATTAATAAATTTTTCATTTGAGCCTCCAGTTGAAATCTGATTTAATTATAATGCTCCATATTTAATTTAATATATTCAAATTCCAATCAAGATATTATTCAAATCTCAGTAATTGAATATGTTTGAATATCATAATGTCATACCTGACTCATTTTTAAATGAATTGGGTATTACAAGATTTTAAGAGTATATTTGATTGATGATGATTTTTTACCCATATTTAATATGTATGGATTTTAAGAAAATAACAATCTATATAATACTAAATGAAAGGCAAAATAATAATTCATTCATGTCAAAAATTTGATGATGTGATTTATAAAGAGTACTAAATAAAACACTTTATACCTTTTAGAAGTATATATGTGTGTATACATTTCTTCTGTCCCTTATTATAATATCCAATTTTTTGAATGAGTTTGTTCCTTTTATAAGATTCTTTTTGAGTTTGTCTAAGCACTTAATGCAGTATTACTTATTTTACCCTTAATTTAATGTATTTAATACATTCTCTTTTTTTATTTATTTCATTATTACCCTCTCACGTTTATTTATATATAGGGGTATATTTAGGGAAAAAAACTACATTATCTACATATTAATTACTTTTAACTAATTTTAACTATTTTTCTAAACTGCGTAATTTAGTTAAAAGGATCTTATAATGAGAGATGGAGTAGTATTCAATTTGATGTTGGTTATCCATCAAAACAAAGGACATACTCTTTTTTTTTTTCACTGTTTTGCTCATCACACATCCAAGTCATCAGATCAAAATTTGAAAGAGGTTTAAACTTAATATTTACAAATTATTTTTTATTTTTAACTTATTATAATTTTATATTTTAATGAAAATTTTATAAAATTTAAACCATTCAAAATTTAAACTAATGGTTGAAATGTATAACGAAGAGGAAGTTAAATTAAAAGAATGATAATCCCCCCCCCCCGGGGATACAGGCATAGTGGCATACATCTTCTATCGCTTATCGAGACTTTTCTATCATTTGTTGAGGTGAAAGATACAGTAAAGTCAATACTTGGATAATTGCTTTTAATCTTATTTAAAAGGATTATTTATCAAACTATCATTTTGTTAATATTATTAGAAGATTCTAAATTTAATCATTCTAGACATGTGATAATTACTCTTATAAAAAATAACATATGATAATTGCTTCAAATTATATATCATAACAAGATAATAAATGTGATGATTACTTTACCTATATGAATTACCACATGGACTCTAATTTTAGAATTCTGAAGAGGTCTCCTATATCATATAGTTTTGTTTTTTCTTGCACGATTTCTTTTACGTAACGTTGTTATCTAGAGTAAAAAAGAAAAAACTCATGGTAGCATCAAGAACATATAAGAATATGTTGAAAATATTAAACCCACATTAGTTTTGGTTAACATCTTATTTTAGTTAAGATCTTTGTTAACTAAGACTATTATTATAACGTGTTTTAGTGTGTGGGGTAATTTAATCCTCACCCCAAAAAAGAAAATTAACATAGGTTCTGGCCTCATGAATACCCTGAAAATTTAGGGTAAATCACTTTTTAGAAGAGTTTATTAGTTTCTTGTAAACATTAATTCTTAATTGATAATTTTTTTTATTTAGTTAACATGATATCAAAGCCAAGTTTGATCCTATGACCTTTGAGTTAGGGTTTATCACTCTTTTTCTACACCTGAGTGACATGGGAAGAGCTTGAGGGAAGGAAATCAAAGCTCTCTAACTCTATCGGAGGTTTAGGTTCATATAAAACATTTGTTTTGATCCTCACTTGCTGTGAGATTAATATTAGTAAGGTTATAAAAACATCAATGTATAATAACAAGAAAATGGAACCTTATTAGTTTCTTCTTCATATTTTGTCTTTCCTTCCAACCAAAAAGTTGTTGCGACAAGTTTCTTATGTAAAAGACGGAGGCTACTTTGGCACTCTCTTCCCATACTTGTCATTGATGATATAGATTTTCCTAATTTTGAAATCTTCATTAAATCTATTGAGGATGCCCTTATCATAGAAGATCTGAAATTTCTCAAAATTTTTTGTCTTAATTATTTGACTTTTAATGTTTCTCCCATAAAGATTAACATTTGGATTAATGCGTTGATCAATAATAAAATCAACCATCTAGAGATATGGTTTCCATTTAGATTTAGCTCTAGATTGCCCTCTAGGATATTTAATTGTAGGACCTTTAGGATTTTAAAGTTGAAGGGGATAACCTTCAGTGCTCTTTGGGCTGTTAGTTTACCTTTTCTTAAAATTTTGTATTTTTATAACATTATATTTGTAAACTTGAACTATATGGTAGTGCTTGTTTCTGGATATGAGACAATTTAATCCTCACCAAAAGATAGGTTAATAAAGATCCTCAAGAGTGTAGGGTAGATTATCTTTTAGAATGATTAATTAGTTTATTGTAAATATTGATTCTTGATTAATAAAATTCTAATTTGTCTAGCTAACATGGTGATTGAGTTCAAATTGTTTATACTAATTGATGACTTTTTCCATATTTTTGTGACACTTTTTGGCTCATTTTAATGATATTTGTGCTTAATTGAGATTGAGGGTCATTGTTCTAAGTTAGTGCTATTTGAGGGCAAAATTGTCATATTTATTTACTAATTATATTTAAGTGATTTCTGGGATAATCGATGCCTCAAACTATTTCTTTTTATTTCAGGACACTCAAGAAGAAGAGCCAAGAGTAAAGATCAAGGAAGCCCAGCACATAAGATGGATTGACACCTCTGTCAGGTTTCGCCGCGGCCAACCGAAGACACTACTTTAGCAAAAGTGCTCTCGGCCAAAGTTCGTTGCGGCAAACATATACTTTCGCCGCGGCGAACTCCTCGAATCAGCAACCCAGACCCGAATTATTTTCGGAAATTTTACCTACCCACTCTTATAAACCGACCCAGTACACCCCATTACCGGTGGAGAAACCCTATTTTCGTGTAAGTGACATCATTCATTCACACCACAGCCATCATCTACATTTTTTCTCTCAGCATTCTCTCACCAAAACCTAATTCCTCCATCTTCCACTGTCACCTTCACCCATGGGAAACACTGAGTCAGTTTCATTGGAGATGCTTCAGTATACCATGACTGGCTAGGCTTCTTCCAGCTCTTGAAGATGGATGATTGGCATGAGTTCTAAGAGCTTCAAAGGGGAGTTTCAGTTTCATCTTAGTTTCTAGCTATGTATTTATGAATTCCTAGGTCTAGGGTTTGTAAATTCTTAGTGAGATACTTTGGTTGATTCTGTAATCATTAGTTAATGATTTACATTTTTAGTTGGATTGGTTAATGTTAAATCCTATGCTTAAATATATGTAGTCACATATATGTTCCTCGTAACTCTCTTGATTCTCTTCATCTTGCATGGTCATGTTTTGATGATGAGGTGATTTTCTGTTGCATCGAACCATTTGCATTAATCATTCTTAAACTGCACATTAGGTAAGCTTAACAATGTTTTCATTAATGAAGTTCATTGATTTAAACATTGGACTCAATGAGTTATTGAGGTTGTTCTAAAGAAAACTAAATGAATTTGCGAAACTCCCAATATCTTAAGAGAACTATGATTGCCAAGAATATATTTTCAAGAGGTTTTATTAACTGTTGAAACACTTGTTTTCCATCCATTTCATCTTAATCTCCCAAAAATCCAAAAATATATGTACATTGCTATTGCATTTTATCTCAATTACCAGTTTTAATGAAAACCCTCAATTTTTCCCACTCAATCTGCATCTTCATAACATTTAGTTAACTTAGGATCATAATTTCGGCTCCACAAGTGAAATGACCTGAGGTTGTGCCTATAGTACAATCCTTGGTTTAATTTTGAAATTGGCCCCAAGGTGTAAGTAAGACAAGTCAAGGCAATTTCACATGGTATCAGAGTCAAATTTGATTATGATACCTGTGAGTTGTAGGCCCATTATGCTCTTGTTACGAGTGACATAGAGAGCCTGTGAGAAGAGAGAAAATACCAACAGGAAAGAGCAAATATCAATAAAGGTAATTGAAGCTCTGTCATCGAAAGCTCAAGTTCTTCATATGAAATATTTGTTTTTATCTTCACTTGCTATTAGAGGCCAGACAATAATAAATGACAAGATTAGTATCTCATTAGACTCATTACTTCTTCATATTTTATTTTTCCTTCCAACTAAACAAGTTGCCGCCACAAGTTTCTTGTCCATGAGATGGAAGCCACTTTATGATATATATTTTCTTGACCTTGAAATCTTCATTTAGTTTGTGGATGATATGCTTATCTTAGTATATTTAAAATTTTTAAAAATTTTTGGTCTCAATTGTTGGACATTTAATGTGCTCCTTATGAATATTAACACCTGGTTAACATATTAATCAATAGCAAAGTTGAGCATCTAGAGATATGATGTTCATCTAAATTTAACATTAAGTTGCCCTCTAACATATTTAGTTGAATAGGATTTTAAAAATGAATGGGAATACACACACATATACCCAATAGCGAAGCCTCTTTACCTACTGCCTCTTGTATCGAGCGAGCTTGCAAATTCTATTTTGAGCATGCCTCTTATGGGTTGTGAGGAATTTCTCTTATTTTTATATGAGAGCATGTATAGTTTAAATTGTCCCATTTGAAAAAAAAAAATACACATATACACACACACATATAAGTTATGCTTCATCTAGTTCTTAATTGTTGAGCACGTACTTCTAGCATGTTTATAATATAATATATTTTGTATAAAATATTAACTTTTTTTCCATCTAATATGACTAACTAATTATAAGGCTTTCTAGTTAATAGTAACCGACCTCTTCTGACCAATAGCTTTTAATGACGGTAATATTTCATAAAAATTAATCAATTTTATTAGATTATTTAAAGTTATTATTAAGTGCTTATAATAAGAATTGGAAGGAATAGTAATTATAATATTTATAAAAATTATAAATAGTTCAACTCTTCTGAAACTCTTTTTTCATCCGTTAATTCAATTAATGGCAAAAAGGCGCTATACGACATCTCAATTCATAAAATCAAATAGTAATTTTGGCACTGATGCGGCAGAGTTAAATGTAATTTTCACTATTCTAATCAATAGTATTATAATGAAATGAATAAGCTTCTAGAATATTCGATTTCAGGGACTATCAGAACTCACCGTGTTCTTCATTAATTTTGAAGACATAAACTATATTGATTTAAATACACATGGTGTGCCTCTCATTTTATAGATACACACACATGTATGTGTATGTATGTTGTTCCTCTTACATAAGAAATGTTAGTATAAATTATAGGGTTTTGGTTTTATATAATGTGGATGCGTTCCATTCAAATGAAAAAAGATTCTTATAAATATACCAAATAAATTCTCATTGGATGATCTTGTTCAACATTCAGAAGCAAAGTATTAAACAAGTGTCTAAACCGTATCTTTGAATTTAATAAGATGATTAATTTCAAACTTTGGACGCCACGGAAGCATCATTTTTATTTCCATTTGATTTATTAATAGCACATTATATTGCTCTCCATATTAGAGATAATACAAGTCACTTTCATTTTTTTTTTTAGGAAAAAGGGTATGGTGATAACAACACTTGTCACGAGATTATAAGCAATGGGGTGCGTGTGACTATATAATTCTAATGTAAGGAAAGCCGTCTAATAATATTAAAATAGGCCCAGGAAACAAGGTTGCAAATTACTTGAAGTATAAAATAGCTAGGTTTTAAAATATATTATTGTCTACTAAATTTTGTAGAGATTAGACCTAGCTTAGTCGGTTGAGTTGTTAATTTTTTCTTTGACTGCCAAAATAATTAATATATAAGAAAACTTGTTAAGTATGCATATTTCAATTAATTGATATATGATCTTTTACTTATTTTTTTGATAGTCACGCATGCAAGCAACTAATGATATCACGTTTTTTATTTTCATATCGTTGTCTATGCATATATATGGATAAATTATAAAAAGTTAGGGGTTTATTATCACATTTTTAAAAATTAGGGAGGTTATTTGCATATGATTCTAAATTGAAGGAAATTTTATGTAATTTACCCTTGGGTTAATACAATATTTATTCCTAAAATTTGGATTCATTTCAATTTTGATATCTCAAATTTCAAACATGTGATTTTAGTTTCTAAAATTTAATTCATATTAAAATGTTAGTTCTTGAAGATGTAATAGTGTTAAAATTTGTTGAAATGCCATAAATGGCATTAAAGTAGTGACGTATACTCATTAGATATTATCTAGTTAGATCTTGTGTGGATAATAAATTATACAGAGGAGGATGAATTCTCAAAATACAGCATAGTGAATTGCTCCTCAAACGATCAATGAGAGAGAAAAAGGCACTAAACGACTATGTTTTGAGGACTTTTTTTTTTGTTTTTTTCTCTCTGTTATCCATATAAGACTTAGTTAGGTGTCATTTGATGAGTCCACATCACTACTTTAATAATACTCGTTTCGATTCAAAATATAAGCTAAACTTTGCTACATGGTCCTTTTTTTTATATAACATAACATTTATTTTTGTCTAAGCATTGAATGAGTTTTTTTTTAATTTTACTCCCATATATTCTCTTTCTCTTTTAATTTATTTATTATATCTTTTACTTATTCTCTTTATTAATAAGGACATATTTAGAGGAAAAAAAATACATGCCTTACATATTTATTCTTTTAAATTGATTTTAACTAATTTCTTAATAAATATAAATGGATAAAATTTATCTTATATTTTGAATCGGAGGGAGTACTATTTATGACAATTCAGCAAATTTTAACACCATTACATTTTCAGGTACTAATATTTTAAGACAAGTTAAATTTTAATTATTAAAATCATGAGTTTGAAATTTCAGACAATAAAATCAAAATCGGTCCAAATTTTAAAGGACCAAAAAATTATATTAACCTTGTATATTTTATACTTATATTGCTATTTTTAAAGCATGAGTAGACTCTGTCAACAGTAAAAATTTATCTCTCCTTAGTACCAAGGGCAAGGGGTAAATCACTTTCAACTAATTAAGTTGGAACGTAGCGTGTACAGAAGGGTTGATATTGGAACCCTAAATCACTTATTTAAACGATGAGAGTTCCTACCACTCACGTGTGTGTTTAAGCTGGTATATTTTAGTTACATTTTTGTTCATAAGCTCAAGAGGGGATATATGTTTAATCACAACAGTAATTAAATTGAAAGCCAGGGTAATATGCATGGTGAAAATCACAACAACAATTTATTAATAGTTTTTGGGACAAAACCATCCCCTCTCATTCAATTTACAATATTAAACATACAACGAATAAGTTAACACCAATACGTCAGCCTCTTTTGGACAAAACCATCCCATCTAATTCAGTTTAAAGTTAAACTTTTGTTTTTGTTTTCTTTTGAGAAAAGAAAAAAGGGGGAAAAAGTAGGAAACCCACTAACGTGGAGAAGCATGCATGCACATCCATCAACCTGTCAGATTCCTTGTGTCTAAGCTTTGGAGTACTGAATCTGCTGTATTCAGCAGCATCACTGATCAAAGGCGTCTGCTTTATACAAACGGACCCATACATACGAATCATAAACATTAAACAGAAAGAAAACGTGAGACTCTGTTCCTGCGTACGTGAAAGGGTGGGACCAAATATTACATTGTAGGTGGCATCAGCACAACACGTACGTATGTGTGGAGATCGAGGAGGGCCACCGCACCAGAAGCAACGTTAATATTAATGAGCATTGAGCAGTACTTCGCAGGTTGCCACAAGACGACTTGTATCACATTAACTTATGGCTCTGAAACAGCTTTGTCTTCGTGTGGCGGACCTTCTTCATCTTCTTCATCGTCATCTTTATCTTTCAAAACCTTATCTATGTACGAATCCATGAAAGTTATCGTGGGAAACGCTTCAGACTTTCGTACGAAGTCCTCAGAGTCGTTCCTGAGGGATGCCAGTGGCAGTTATCAGAGTCACACTCATGTGCTCGAGTTAATTAATTGGAAATTTGCCGTTATGTTAGGATTATATACACTAGCTGCCTCTAATTTTAAGTATAAAATCTTGTTATATGGCAGTTATCAGAGAAGGTGATGGGATTTATGTCATTCTATTTAGCTTTATTAGGAGAGAGGCAGAGTTAATTGCTTGTTTGGAGTTGGGGGAAGGCAGCCAACCGATACAGAGTAACCATACGAGTAGATCCAAGGTAAGATTAATGTCACACAGTAACTAATACTGCCTCCGCGGTTGCGGGTGCAGGAGCTAGTTAATTACGGATTGACATTAGATATAAGATTTTAACTTATTTTGTCTCTTATATTTATTATTGAAATTTTTTTAATAAACCCTCCCAGTAGCCGGTTAATATCAATTAACCCTAAAAAAATTCTAAAATTTTACTGCACTCCCTTGGCCAAGAATATTCTTTATGTGAGAAGATGAAAATACCCTTACTTTATTTGTATTGCAAATCACTGAATTTGTATTGTAAATTGCTAAATTCTTATCGCAAACAGTCAAATTCTTGTTGTCCATCGCCAAATTTGAGTTGTTCATTCATTCATTCCCTCATAAATTTTATAAGGATTTACAACTCAAATTTGGCTATTTACAATAAGAATTCAACGATTTGCAACACAGATATAACAATTTGTAACTCAACTAAAGTAAAGGTATTTTATAATTTTTGGGGGTTCAACGACATTAATTGGCTCTTGAATGGGTTTATTAAAATTTTTCTTTTATTATTTTCTCACAAACTAAATGATCTGACTTATAATATGATACATATAATATAATATTATACAAGAATATTTTAAGAAAATCATGTCATGTTTATTATAATTAATTCATTTCACTCTTTTAATTTATCTCAATTAGTTAAATCACTCTTATATTAAGCACCTCAGGAAGTAGAAACTAAAGAAATCAAAAGAACATGTTACATTTGTAAGAATTAATTAATTAATTAGTTTAGCTTCTTTAAACTATCCAAAACGGGATATATAAACTTTTTTTTATTTTTTGTTTTGGGTAAATTTAAGAATATAAAAACCTCATACTAAGAGATATGCATAAAAATAATAAACATGTCATAGTAGACTAGATTGGAGTAAGTATAATTTACCATATAAAAAGATGCTCGTTCCACACACAAATTAAACACAAACTAGCACAATGATTAAAGAACCGGACTGGACCGGACGGTCGGACCAGTTGAACTGTCACCCGGACTCGTTAACGGCTTAGTTTGGACCAAAAAACCGTTCACATAGTTGACTCGGCTTAGACCGGAGTTGAGCTGTTATTAAGCCGGAAACCGGAGTTGGACCGGGAATCGGAACGGTTTTTAGAAAACCGGACGGTTTTTTAGCCTAACTGAAAAAATACTAAAAAATTTAAAAAAAGTAGAAGAAAAATAAAAAAATTGATCCCCTTAAATATCCTAATATATTTTTAGACTATTTATAACCATATAGTATTATTTCATTGAAAATTTCATATATTGTGGTGTTAAAATCGTGCGTCGCTAGTCTTTTTGTTTTGATATTTGGTCTATCTTTTAAAAAAATATTTTGATTTGAATGAATTGATAATTTGTAATATCATTAAATATTTTAAACATACATAAATTTAAATATATAAGGTTTTAGTCCATTTTCAATTATTTCATTATAATTTTAGATTATTTAAATGCATTTCTAAATTATTTAATAATTTGATATTTTTTATATATACTAATTATATGTATATAATCTTGTTTTAAATTAATTATTACGTCACCGGTCTCACCGAACGGTCCAATCGATCCGACTGATTGAACCATGACCTGTTGATCTTTCCGGCTCGACTTCCGGTCTGGCTTTTAAAACATTGAACTAGTGGTTTAAGATTCATTCACGCGGGAACCGTTCTAGTCTTTTCTTCACTTTTTTTTTCTTTTAAGTGTACTACTTCTAGTCATTTATATAATATAATATAATAGCCAAACAACTCATTTGTGAAGGTTGAAAAAACTTAATTTAGTTATGGTAATAACTAAATGTGTGTTGGTAATCCTAAATTACCCTTTTAATTATATGCATTAGAATGGCCTCATGATAAAAAAAATTCCTTTAATTTGTGCTGTGCAATTAATGAGAATACTCTAATGAAAAATTATAAATTTATGAGAAACAAAATGAATTAATATTTTATATTTAAAATAAAAACAAATATCTTGTTTGACTCTTATATTTAGAACCAGCAGAAGTAATATCATTACAAGAGACAAGGACAACGACAAGGGCGGAAGACGCAGCCGGCTGTATTATAGTTGGCTTGACTTCCACAAAGGCGTCTGCTTGGCCTTAGCTCTCTTTGGTCCTTGTTTCCATTTTCAAACCAACTTTAATTACTATTTCTTATCCTAAATATAACAACTAGTTGATTAATTTAAATAGATTAAAAAAATAAATTAAATTAGTTATTTGTAATAAATAGGCGTTGTCTTTTCTAAAATATTTTTGTTAATTACTAGTAAGTGTATTGGCTAAAACTATCATTATTAAAAGGATTACCTTAGAAAAATATACATAAACATGAGAGACAAAACGGATTAAGATCTTATATTTAAGATCAAAATAAAAATCAAACGAGATTTTAAATTAAGGATCGGGAGGTAGAATAACTATAAAGTGCTTCTTCATTTGGGTATTGATAGTTTGATACTACTACCAGTTAATGAGTCTTCCAAAACAAGCAAATCATGACGAATATTTCACATTATATTCCACCAGTTAATCATTTGCTGTCTTAAGACTAACATACGTTGAGATTGAAAGTGATGAGATAAATGCACTCATTTCCATGAATGAGTCATCCCTTTGTCTTCCTCTTTCTTCTCAAGCGCCACTGCTTTCCACTGCGTACTCACTTCTCAGTCTTATCCATCCCACATCCAAATCTTCCTTTTAGCTCTCAAAAGGAATAAGTTGGCTTATAATTTGATAAGCTGGTTTCTATAAAAATATTTACAAAATATATATTTTCACTTTCCTCCCGTTTATAATGAGGTACTCCCAGTTACTTCCCAAGTGATTATTAAATTTGTTTCTAAATGAAAACAAAATTCAAATTTATTCTTATTTAAAATCATGAGTTATATTTTGAAAAGCGCAATGTGAACTTAATAGGAATTTGTTCTAGAAAAAAACCTAAAAATTACAACAACAAAAAAAAGGACGACGCTACTTTCATTAGGGAATTAATAATAAATTTTTTTTGTTATTCAGAGTATACTCCCACCCGAATAGTAAGAGACTAATCTCTCAGAGTACTGTCAGCTTTTGAATTCATCTCCCAAAGGTTTTCTAGGCCCCTTTATACATGCTTTATGGCCTATTTGAAGGCCTTCTTTATGTATCGCTTCGATTTAGGCTTCATTTGTTGCAAGCAGAATCCATAAGTGATAATTATTGGTTGTGTATCAGTGTATCTGAGGCTATATACAGCTTCTCCTCTTGATTTCTATCGGAGAGATAAATGAAAATTGCGTTTAACTTTAAATAGGAATAATATCGGGAAAAAAATTATAACTAATACCCTGCTCGATAATTTATCATAAATTAGAAAAATGTTTTATAAATTTGGCCAAAAAAAAAAAAGAAAAATGTTTTATAATAGGAATTGGAGCTGTATATTTTTATACCCAGGGATTTCCACATCTCAAGCAAGTGTCTGGGCATTTGATCCCAACTCTTGCTGCGACTACTTTAAGTGGGGATTTATCCTTTATTTTTATCCTTCATATAATGAAAGAGATTTTTTTTTTCCGACAGAAAATAAACGTAACCTCACCGAAAAAAAATCTCACTGTTGGGATTTATCAAAACCACTCGTGGTGGATTAGTATAAGCCCAAATTCATTTAAATAATTAGGACTTATCATATGAATAATTTAAATATAAGGGTCATAGAATGTGATATATTTGTTTTATTTGAATTAATTGAAGGAACAGACACTCATTTTAAGGGAGAAAAGAAGAGTCAGTTTTACAAGTAACTCTTAGCTGCACAAGCTGATTTCCTAATTCTGCATTTCATATTGTGTGTGGATTATGCAGTTGGATTCAAAGCATGTTTATTATGCTTCACTTATATTATTAAGAAGAACATACGATCACTTTTAAGTTAATACCGTCTTTTAATTCTTAAAATTTGAGTTAACCCTCTCACTTTTATAAAGTGTGAATTGAATTTTGATTAATTGAACTAATTAATCTTCATTTTCTAGTAACCGAGTAGAGTGGGAGCACAAGATTCATGAGGTTAGTGTCTTTATAACCGAACAGTTTTCTTTATGCATGTTAAATTGTTTTATAATATCATTTTGGTCTTTAATATAAGTTATTTGTAACCTATTTTTGTATGTCAGTTAATGTATTAAATGGACAAAATTTTTTAATTTTACTCGTTAAATTTTTCGTTTTCTCTATATTTATAAACTATTCTCATATATCACCTTTTTTTCCGTTTATATGAGAATTAAATAAAAATAAAATTAAATACTTAGGATCAAAACTTTTCGTAGCATAAACAACGAAAATCCAAAATCCAAATGTGTGGACTGAATTGGCGTTCAATTTTCAACCCTGAAAAGTCTCTATATTCACACAGCGGACAGAGAATTCACAACACGGATGTTTCTTTAGTGATGAGTTCACACTTTCCATTTCCACGAGACAGCTCAAGTAGGGCCCACAACCTCGAATTCCCAAGAAAAGCAGAAACCTTTTTGAATCCAAGCAAACATCCATTGGCTCCCAAAGAATAATATTATACGGAAGAAAAGGGCAGCAAAACCAAAGCAAAATTGACGCTGTCAGCACAATAAGAAGCACAAGTTGGAAAGTAGTCAGTAGTACTGATCACTCCCTTAATCACTTGGTTATCACTTGGCTTTCCATGATTGGTTGTTACTTATATCCTGTCTAGTAGAAAGCATTAAAAATAAAAATAGGAGATAAGAATTGAGATTGTAATTAAAAAAATCATTAAAATACTATGACTAAACTATACTTTTAGTCTTTTAACTTAACATAAAGTTTTATTTAGTGCCTTAACTTTAAAAAATAAACTTTTAGTCCTCTAATCCTAAAAATACTAACAAAAAAATGATGATATTGAGCTCCTGAATACTGATAAAATATTACTAAATGTTAATATATTATGTTTAATATTTAAAACAACCATGATTGTTGCAAAAAATATTATCTAAGATTAACAATTTTTGGATTAAAGGACTAAAAATATACTTTTTAAAGTTAAGGGATCAAAATGAAACATTGTGTAAAGTTAAAGGACTAAAAGTATGCTTTACCCAAATATTATTTAGTATAAGTAATTACTTATTGCATAAAATTAAACAAATCTATAGAGGTGAGATTGGGGAATACTACTTCCCCCTATGGTATCCCCTAATCTCACATATATGGGTTTGGTTAATCCTATATAACAGGTAATCTCTTATGTTAGGTATTCTTTTAATGGGTTTTTCAATTCTAATTCCAATCACTATTCCTAATTTTCAATGTTTTTTTTTTCCAAACACAATCTTATAGTTTTTCATGATTCGTTGGGGTGGTATGCGAAATGTCACTCTGTTCACTTATAGTATAAACCCACAAATTAAGAAATGGGTCTTTTTTTTTTTTTAATATTTGCTGCTCCTGTTCGTGACTTTCCATTGCGCATTACAACTTTCATTTGGGCCTAAATCCATATGATAGTAGCCCATTTTATCCTCTCCAAGTGTGTATTTGTGTTTTGGGCCTCCAATATATTGCCTCAGACTCTAAATACACATTGCGACCACTTGGATTACGAATATATTTCCTTTGCGTTTCCTCTGCTTTTTTTTTTATTTTTTTATTTACCAACGCCTTTCCTTTGCTTGATCTAAAGTGGGAGGATTGTCATCTGAATTCATATCAATGACTAATGACAAATGCAACAATACATTGTAACATTTACTCACAATTTTATTTTAATAATGAATATTATTATCTTAACAACTGGGAGTATTCATAGGATAGGATGAGATTGGGACAACTTGGTCCAGTGTCCGGTTCCATCCTGAAGTCTTCTTAGTTCCAATTATGATTGGGATGTCCTGTGAAAATGTTTTTAATTTTCAATGAAAAAATTATATTACCATTTTGATTTTAATTTTTTTTTTTGCGAAAAGTAGTTAACCAAAATCTTATTTCCTTCCAAACACAGTTTTAATCATCTAAATAACATGTAATTAAGTAATAGTAGTTTAAGTGACAGTAATTAATATTTGATTTAACTAATAAAATAATCATGCTATCTTTTAAGTTTTGACAAGTAGAGATGGATTACTTAAACTTTTTTTTTTTTTTTTATGTTTCAAAATTTCTCAAAGCACATGTTACGTGTGGAGACCATTATCATTGATTCCAACTAAGTCTAAACAATTGTTTACAAAAATGCATCATCATATCATACTGATTAAAGCTTGTTTAATTTACATTTTTAACTTTTTTATAAACATCAAAGTAAAAAACTTGTTTAAATATGTGACTTCTATATACTTCTTTAAACTTAATTTTTTTTGGTATTGTTGGAATAGATAAATAAAAATAATATATAACAAAAATAAAAATTTAAAATATATGAATGTATATCTGGGGACGGGACATGTCTCACTGCCATCTTGTCTCGTCATGATCAGAATCAGATCCAAGATGGGACGACCAGGACAAGACAACTGGGACGGGACAACATGAATAACCTCATTAACAACCATGGAAGCCCATGCTTCCAATGTTAGTACTATCTCTGGTGTTTAATATATGAACTAGATAATTAATTTGATGATATTAAAAAATTAATTATGTTAGTTATTATTTGTAACAAATACATGTTGATTTTCTTAAATTATCATGTTTAATTATGTGCATTGGAACTATCTGTTGATAGAAATTTTCTTAATACGTACAATTAATAATGATATTTTGAGGGGAAAAGTTATAAATTTTGGAAATAAATAGTGGATTGAAAATTTATATTTATGACTAAATTTTAAAGGGTCAAGGATCATCCAACAACCTAAAGTAATTTTTTTAGATATATTTAGCATCCTAAAATGTCAAGTGGTACAATTTCACCCTTAATATATTAAAAACAGATAACAGCCCTTTTAGTTTGATTGTTAAATTGATTATTAGGACTGAAGTTTGACCCATGGATGTTTATTTGGTAGATTAGATGGCAAAATATGTGGCAACAAACTTTTTTTTCCCGGTTAAACAAAAGCTTTTTCTGATCCCAATTGAAGAGGTTTTAACGTAAGATGTTTTCTAGGTTTTGGTGAAACCTGTGTGTAAAGGCAAAGGCAATAGTGCAAAACTCCACAATAGTGTAGAACTCAACAAAAAAAAAATAATAGCGTGCATGTGAGGAAAAGAATCCATTCCCAGGTAAGAATCGTTTACCTTTGTTTTTTTATTACCTTGTATGCTATAGCGAAATTCCACCATAGCCCTCAATTAAAAGTGGGTTTTACGAGCAAAGGTTTTTTTAATCAGAACATGGCGGTAGTGCAAATCTGAGAGATGATGTGGATTGGGATGAATATCATGTGGATGTGGGCGAAGATTATTTTGGGGTGCATGCAGATGATGTGGCCGATTGCGAAGCTGGTGATTTTCACTTCCTAGTCTAGATAATTTTTGAATTGTTTCTCCTCTATTATCACGCTCTCTTCTCTATTCTCTTGCTTCCAATATTATTTGCAAAATATATATAATTGATATGTGCGCTGTGATTGAAGATTGAACATCACAATTCGGTCCTCTATTTAAGCCAAGTTGAGTTGATTTATGCTTAACGAGAATGATCAAATATTGGGTCTATACAATTTATATATGGGTTATTTAGGATTGAGTCATTTTTGCGGTTTGAGATAAGCATTCTATGGAAGTTGCCTGCATATATCATCAATGTGATCCTCATCCAGTGCAAAAGTTCTCTCATATCTATCCTTTTGATTTTCAATAATATTTTCATTTATATATTAAATGCAGAGTTTAGCAGGACTGGGGATTGCTCACCACATTTGTTGGGCCATGTGATATGATGCTAATTTTTGTAGGATAACATATTTGATTTTATTTTCCTTTTCTCTAAATTTGCTTTGAACCATATTACCTTCAACTTTGGTGTCTTGCATTGCGTGTGCACATTACTTTTCTATTGTTTCTTTTTTTGTTTTTTTTAACTGGTTGAATTTTCATTAAGATATGTGATAGCAAAAACTTCTAGAACAGTAATTGAAGAATGTAAAAGTGAGGAGGACGAATTAGCACTTGAAGAATCTGAAGGGGGGGAGTAAGAGTCAATAAATGAAGAATTTGAAGGTGAGAAGGAAGTGAGGAGGCAAGTTGACTTCTGTGGATTAGACAAAAGGCCCTTCTTCATGTTGGGCATGACATTTGCCAACCATGAAAAAATAAAAAGGGCTATTAACCAATAAGCAATAATGTATGAGGTTAAATTTAGACTATCAAAAAGTGAGCCTTCAAGAGTTAAAGCTATATGTCAAGAGGGATGTCCTTTCATTTTTTATGCTTCAAAAGATGGGGCCAACCCTGGATTAAAAGTGAAAACTCTGCGTTATGAGTATTAATAGAAAAGCAAATAAGCTATGGAAAATGGAAGAAAAGTATTTAATAGAATGTATGTCTGCTTTAATGTCTGTAAGGTGAGATTGATGTTCCATTTATATACTTTAATACCTTAAACTTGTATGTTGACAAAATAAAACGTACATCGAATGCACTATCAAAAGAGGTTGTTGTTGAAGCACTTGAAGTATGAGAAGAATGATGACTCGTAAATGTTGAAGATCTAGAAGTTGAAATCCTTGCAATTCCATGTCTAGCAGATGATGTGATTAATGTCCCTATAATTGAATGTTCTTTAAAAATAGTATTTAATGTGCTCTTGACAATAGCAATCTTCTCAGAAGAAGTGACATGATTAATTTTTGCATAACAATATTTGATGATATTCAACTTCCATCTTGGATCAAAAATCACAGCAAGTGCAAGAAAGACATTGTAATTTTGCCAATACTTGTCAAACTTTTCTTTCATTCTTTTTTATATCTCTCTAATCATATCATCAATGCTCTTCACATTTGTATCAAGCAACATTTCAATTTTTGATCCTTGCATAAAATAAGAGTTGGCAGTCGGATAAGATAACTTATAAATCAACCTTGTTATCTTTTTAAAAGGTCTCAAAAAATTACACATTGCTTCTGTCCTATTCCACTCATTTGTCAGATTATAACACAATAGGTAATTTGAATATGATAAAGCAAAGTTTACAAAAGCACGATGGTATTTAAGTACACTCTCAAGCATTGCATAAGTAGAGTTCCATCTAGTGAGCACATCTAATCGCAAGCTCGTAGATGCCACCAACTTGCTCAACAATCATCCTTGCCTCAGAAGCCTTCAATCATTTAATGCTCTCTTTAATCTTCCACATAACAGTACTTGTCACTTTTAAACCTTCCTAAAATATCAAGTTAAGGATGTGGGTACAATATCTTATATGAAAAAATTCACCATTACAAATCAAGCTAAAGTTTTCTTGCAAAAGTAATTTTTCCTTCAGCAAGTCTTGCATGTTATCATTTGCAGATGCATTATCTAAAGTAATTGAAAATACTTTATTCTCAATCCCCCATTCTTTCAATCAATCATACACTTTTTTAGACAATAGTACTCCAGAATATGGAGGCTCTATCTTGCAAAATGAAAGTATCTTGCTATTTAGAATCCACTTTTCATCCACAAAATAAGCTGTCAAGCATATATATCCTCTAGAAGCCACTGAAGTCCAACAGTCAGGAGTCAAACATATTTCTACTCATACTTTTTTAAAATTTTTCTTTCAAATTGTCCTTTTGATGGTGGAAGAACTTCATAACATCAGCCACAATTGTTTTTCTAGTCATGAGCCTTACATTAGGATTCAACATCCTAAGTAGTTCTCTAATCTATCTATATTCAACAAATGAATAAGGAAGACCATGTTCAATTATGACCATAGTCATAACCTCCCTAACATGATTATGATCAAGTTTTCTAGACCTAATATTGCCTTCATTGTCCATCATCATCACCCTAGTATCATGGAATTTGTCTAGACCTTTACAAGACTTAATATGGCGATTTAAATGTGAAGTGCCTTTAGCTCCACCCGATGCATATAGACTATCACAACCATTATACTTTGCCTTCATTACCCCGTCGACCTGAACTCTACTAAGATACTTCCAAACATCAGACATCAAAGTTCTAGCTTTTAGACTTTGACTCTTTGGTCTCTTGAAGAGAAGATGACTGACCTTTGGGATTTACAGCTAATGATGCATTAGTCCCTTGAGCTTTCTCTTGTTGCAAGGAAGACATGATGCTACCAAATAATCACAAAAAAGAAATACAAGTTAAGACCAAAAATAAAGCCACGATGAAAATGGCTAACAGCCTAGCACGCAGTATTGGTGTATCAAACTTACTCAAAATCTTATATTTGAACTACTTGAAAGGCAATGAATGAACAGCAATCAACATCAGAAATGATTTTTGTTAGAAAAATCATGCAATTGATTGTTAATCCAGGAGAAGCAAAAAAAACATAGTTTAAAATACCAAGAATCAACACACAAGCATGGTGACAGCAAGGGGAGAGGTGGTCTAGTTGCTACCGGATGTCTAGAGTCTGGAGAAACTCACTCAAGGCAAGAGACACGCTGTACGCTGGTGAAGCTGCTGCTCAAGTTGACTGTCATAGATGTAGGGAAAGTAGAGATGAAACTTAAGAGGGTAAGACGAGATCAAGCGGCTGTGGCCAAGAGGGAGACAGCGGACTCATGGTCATGGGTGGTTGATGCTGGCCACTGAACGCTAGTCAATAGCTTGACGTCGTTACTAACAAGGAGATGCTAAGAAGCTGCTGCCCACTGCTCAAGTTGACTAATGACTGATACTGAAGCAAGGGAAGCTGAAGCACCAAAGCATAGGTGAAATGCGAGCTGGGTAGGCGAGATCGGAGACGGAGAGGCCACGATGGTGACTGCTTGATTGCTGGCCGACGGCGACACGATTGCAGGAGATTGAGGGGTGAGCTGAGAGTGATGACATTAAGATCTTAAAAAAATATACTTTTAGCCCTTCAATCCTAAAATTTTTTTAAAAAATAATGACATTAAAATCTTAAATGTTGGTAAAATATTATCAAATGCTAACATATTAAATTTAATTTTCAAAATATCCATGATTGCTACAAAAAAAATCATCATTAAAGTCTAATGATTTTAAGGTTAAAGAACCAAATATTTGCTTTTTAAAGTTGAAAGATCAAATTAAAATCTTGTATAAAGTTAAAAGACTAAACGTATAGTTTAGCCTTGTTTTTAAAATCAACTTTGGTGAGTGCCAAGCATAATAAATTAGAGAATGACAAATGCTTATACTGTCAGGCGTTGAAGGAAGGCACGTTGTCCGGCAACCCACGACCTTGCTCCTTGACGTAGTCCACAAGGTTGGCTTGCAGGCAGGATAAAGAAACAAAGGTGGTGAATCAATCAGCCATGAATGATGAGGGTTTTTGGTTATTGGGGCTGGAGTGTTTGATTTGGCTTTTTAGAAATCATTTTACAATATTCAAAGTACTACTTTATGTGATAGAAGTTTTATTTTGATTTATGTAAAAGTATATTTTTTTAAGTGTTTTTAATATATTTCAAACACCTCCTAAAGAGATAATGAACAATAAATGGGAGGAGTATTTGAGTAATGGTTCTTAATTGGTAACTATGGCCGGAGAGGTACTTATCCTCTCTTTTTTCCCTCCCTCTTCCTTCTTTTTCTCTTTTTATAATCATTAAGCTAATATTTGAATGGTTGTAATCTTTTATAAAATTATTATTAAAATGTTAAATTTTAAATTAAAAATAATTAATTAAATTTAAATGGCTAAATTTGGACATGAATTATGCAATAGTGCTGCAATAAAAAAACAAAAAATAATATTTTGTATAAAATTAAATCCAGACCATTCCACCGCGGCGTTTTTTTTCTGTTCACCTTATTTCGGAGACCCCAAAGAATCCTCCTCCTCCATCACTCTTTTTTGTTTTTTTTTAAGTTCTCCTGATTTTTATTCTCATATAAGCCTCCCATGCCTCACATTTCAACTATATATATTCCTCTGGTCCTACACAGAGAGGGGGGAGAAATTCTTTAAGATTTTCCCCTCATACCGAGTTTTCCGCTGTTGTTTTCTCAAGAACAAGAAGGAGGTTTTAGATTGTCTTGGATTTTGTCCTCAAATTATAGAATGTTCTGGGCTTGGGTATAAGCTCGCAGAATGCTGCAGAGAATCATAATTTGCTTTAGGAACATGCCACGGGTGGTAACCTTGCTTACTATGTAAAAAAGGGTAGGTACTTATCAAAGTGATATGTCCAATCTAGATTTGATACTTTTAGTTAATTAGTTTTAAATAATTTTTTCAGGGACCAAAAAGATGATTGAGGGTTATTTTTATTCTGGAGTGTTTGGGTCATTTTTTTAGTTAATTAGTTTTAATTGTCATTGAAAGTCTTTAATAAGCGTATCACATCAAAATATTAAAAACGATTAAAGGAAACAACAAAAAGCGCTGAGCAAATTTTTTTTTTTTTTTAAAAAGAGCCCCCCATCAACTTCCGCGTCTTGGTAACAAAAAAAGAGAGGGTGATTAAGAATTTAAAAAAAAATAAATCAAAACTATGAGAAAGTTTAATTAAAAAGTTTCCATCGTTTTACTTTACACATGTTGAAATTTAACCTGCCAATCCGTCACTGTTTACTTTGGAACAAAGTCTTAAAGCAAAAGCAAAATAGAGAAGAAATTAAAGCGTTCGTTCTCTGCGAGTCTCACGAGATTCTCGAGCAAGATGAGTTACGAAGCAAATAAAATGATCATGTCGTCTGTTAGTTTGCTTAGCTAAATTTTTTGAAATCCTTTTTGAAATCCCCATAAAGGTTCTTCATGAAATTTCTTCTATCTAACATTGTTAATAATAATAATAAAATTAAAATTATATTTAAATAATGATAAATAATTATCAGAATTATATTAAATTATGTTCTTCTTATTCAATCTTCTTGCTTCTTGATGATACATATTTATAAGTGATTTTAATAAATGAAATGTAAACATGATCAACATTTTCAAAATCACTTATAAAAAAAAAATGTAAACAGAAATTACGGTTTAATGATCATCGCCACTTTCAACAAATATCATCCATAAAAATCATGATTACCTAAAATCACAATTATTTACTACTAATCCGATCAGTGCCTAAATCTCTTTAACGGAATGTTTAGATGAAAACAAAATTATGGTTTTAAAAATGTTTTTACGGTATATGAAATAAATATATAAAAGAGTTTATTTCGATTTATAAAAAATTATTTTTGAAAATCATTTTTCTCCTAATCAAACACCCCTTAAATCTCAAGTTTCGATCCAACCTATTTAAAAATTTGTATTTTATAAAAAAAATACAGAGATAATAATTAATTATTATCATTATTGAAAAAGAACACGAAGAATTGCTTTTGCTCTTTGAAATTTCGAAGCATCGTCTTCGTCTCCTTAATCGGTACTCTTTCTCACACCGTCTTTCTCCTTCTTTCAGAGTCTTCCTCACACACACGCACACACACTCACTCTTGACTCCCACATTCAGAACAATTTCTTCTTTCTAGGGTTTCTGCTTCGTTCATCTATGCCATGAAGAAGGCCTACCGACCCATTCACCATACGGGTTTCCCGCGAAACCCGGAATTCCATCGAAATTCTCACCCTCCCTCCAATTTTCGTCCCCGCTGGAAACCAGAATTTCGCCCCAATCAACGCCTGGACCGTCCACTGGAAACCTTTTCTCATGCCCGTCGACCTAATTTCGTCGTTCTGCTCCGCTCTGGCCGCCGCGATTTCACCAGGGCGGATGTCGAGGTCTTGATCACAAAATGCAAGTCCAAGCCCGAGAATTTTAGTGTTTTCCCCGGTGATCATGTTGCCGCCCGCCTAAACTTTTTTCAGTGGTGCGACGCGCTTGAGGCCTTTGTTTTCTTTTGGGAGTTTTGCCTCAATGAAGTTCATGAATTTATTCCGGAGCTCAAATCGCATGTTCTCGTACCTTCTGACATGGACGAGCTACGTGACCGACTTCGGTCCCTTTTCGCTGGTCATGTCAAGGGCTTAATGGAAGGCAAGGAAGTCAAAAGATGGCGTGAGGAAAGTGAGCGTGCCTCGAAGGAACTTGCGCGTTTAATGTATTTACTCCAAAAGCCGAATTCAATCGGCTCGTGGGAGGAGCTCCAAGAAAAGACAAAAGGGATACATTCAGAGAAAAAATTGATTGAAAGGAGAATAAAGGAGTTTCAGTCTGCCATGGAGTGTATATTGCGGTATCTCGAGAACAGCGAGGAGGATGAGGGTGGTATCTCTGTTTTCCGAAAATTGAAGTTTGATGAAACTTCGGATTGGAAGCGTATACATAGGATGATAATGCGGGAGCGTCGCAGACTTGAGGAGGGATTACCCATTTATGCTTACCGGATGGATATTCTTGAGGAAATACATTCTCAACAGGTACCTTATACGTACGTTTAAAAATATCGTAATTTCTTTTGAATTTGGTCAGTGGCTCGCTTTATCCAGCTGCTTGATTCTGAATATGCATACTGGGAATGCTTGAATTCTTATCTCTATGGAGGGCGTTTCGTTCATGCTATCACTTTAACTTGAAATCTGGTTTTTTAAGAGTTTTCAATTTGAGCCCACCTTGTTTATTGTTGACCGAAGAGGATTGTCATGTAGGAGCTTGAGTCCAACGGACCCAGCTTCCTTTTTTTTTTTTTTTTTTTTTTGGGGGGGGGATTAGTGGAGCTCTGATCTTATCAGTGTCGCTATTAGGAATTGGTTCTCCTTCTAAACAAGAAACCATAACTTTCTTTTTTTCTCGTTTATTTGATATTGCTTTGACTGTTCTTCTAACTAGTATATATGCACACAGATAATGGTCTTAGTTGGAGAGACTGGCTCTGGTAAGAGTACGCAGTTGGTACAGTTTCTTGTTGATTCAGGCATAGGTGCTAATGAATCCATTGTATGCACTCAGCCTCGAAAGATTGCTGCCAGGTCATTGGCACTGAGGGTACGGGAAGAAAGTAGTGGATGCTATGGAGACAATTCAATCAAGTTTTATCCAACATTTTCATCCTCAAATGAGTTCAATTCTGGAATAATATTCATGACAGACAACTGTCTATTGCAGCAGTACATGAGTGATGATAATTTGTCTGGGATCTCATGCCTCATAATTGATGAGGCTCATGAAAGGAGCCTAAATACAGATCTACTGCTGGCATTGGTAAAGAGTTTGCTCTGTAGGAGGGTTGAAATGCGGCTCATCATTATGTCTGCTACAGCTGATGCAAAGCAGCTATCTGATTACTTTTATGGTTGCGGAATATTTCATGTGGTAGGGAGAAACTTTCCAGTCGATGTGAGATATGTTCCTTCTGCTTATGAGGGACACCTTGGTCCTACCATTGTTGCCTCATATGTTTCTGATGTAGTGAGAATGGCTACTGAAATTCACAGAACAGAGAAAGAGGGAACAGTTCTTGCCTTTTTGACCTCACAGATGGAGGTAGAATGGGCTTGTGAAAAGTTTGAAGCTCTCTCTGCTGTAGCATTGCCCTTACATGGCAAGCTTTCACCTGAAGAGCAGTTATGTGTTTTCCAGAACGTCCCTGGAAAAAGAAAGGTGATATTTGCAACTAATCTTGCGGAGACATCGCTCACAATTCCTGGGTGAGGTATGTCATAGATCCTGGGTTGGTTAAAGATAGTCGATATGAGCCTGGCAGTGGAATGAGTGTCCTTAAAGTTTGCCGGATCAGCCAAAGCTCTGCTAATCAACGGGCTGGTCGTGCTGGGAGGACTGAGCCTGGTAGATGTTATAGGCTCTACTCAGAACTTGATTATGATTCTATGGCACCAAATCAAGAACCTGAGATTCGACGAGTTCATCTTGGTGTAGCAGTGTTGAGAATTCTTGCCTTGGGAGTGAAGAATGTGCAGGATTTTGATTTTGTTGATGCTCCAAGTCCTAGCTCTATTGAGATGGCAATTAGGAATCTAATTCAATTAGGAGCAATTAGATTGAACAATAATAATTATGAATTAACTGAAGAAGGCAGGTACTTGGTAAAAATGGGTGTTGAGCCTCGGCTTGGTAAACTTATTCTTGGCTGTTACCAGTATGGTTTGGTCAAAGAAGGTCTTACCCTTGCAGCCGTGATGGCCAATGCCAGTAGCATTTTTGCAGAGTAGGTAATGAAGATGATAAACACAGATCTGATTGTCGCAAGGTGCAATTTTGCCATTGTGATGGTGACCTCTTTACTCTTCTATCTGTATATAAGGAATGGGAAGCTTTGCCCCGAGAGAGGAGAAACAAATGGTGTTGGGAAAACAGTATTAATGCCAAGTCCATGAGGAGATGTCAAGACACCATTAAGGATTTGGAATCTTGCCTTGAGTATGAACTTGATGTTGTTGCTCCAAGCTACTGGCGATGGGATCCTTACAACTCTTCTGATGTGATCGGTATCTGAAAAGGGTTATACTGTCCTCACTTTCTGAGAATGTTGCCATGTACTCTGGATGCCATCAACTTGGTTATGAAGTGGCATTGACTGGGCAGCTTGTTCAACTGCATCCATCTTGTTCGTTGCTAGTATTCACTGAGAAACCTAGCTGGGTAGTTTTTGGTGAGATACTCTCTGCTTCAAATCAATATTTGGTCTGTGTGAGTTCTTTTGACTTTGAATCATTGTGCAGCATTGGCCCTCCCCTTTTGTTTGATGTATTTCGGATGGAAAGAAAGAAGTTGCAAATGAAGATGTGGACTGGTCTTGGCTGTATTCTGCTTAAGAGATTTTGTGGAAAGGGAAACTGTAATCTGCTTGGTCTTGTGTCACGCATAAGGACAGCTTGCATGGATGAACGTATCTTCATTGATGTTAACGTTGACCAGAATGAAGTTCATCTTTATGCCTCCCCATCTGACATGGAATTGGCTATTGCGATGGTTAATGAAGCTCTGGAATATGAGAGAAAATGGCTGCGTACTGAATGCTTGGAGAAATGTTTGTATCATGGGTCTGGAGTCTCATCTCCAGTAGCTTGTTTGGATCTGGTGCCGAGATAAAGCATGTGGGAAGTTGAAAACCAGTGCTTGAGTGTTGATGTATGCCATCCAAATATAAGTGCATTAATGATAAGGATCTTTTGATGTTCCTTGAAAGAATTCCTCAGGTTGTATCTGTGCTGTGCACAAGTTTACAAATGTAGTGCAGGAAGTTGAAGTTGAAGAAGAGAGAAGTGGGGCAGGATATCGTTTCTCTCCCCTGATGCGGCTAAAAGAGCTACTGAGCTAGATGGAGTGGATTTTCATGGTTCATCCCTGAGATATTTCATTCACAGGCTACTAACGGAGGGGATAAAACATTTCCATTCCCTGCTGTTAAAGCCAAATTGTGTTGGCCTCGTAGACCTAGCAAGGTTTTGGTATTCTTAAATGTGAAATAAAGGATGTTAATTTAATTTTAAAAGATTTCTATAACCTTGTAATAGGAGGGAGGGTATGTTCGTTGGTGTGAAGCTGGCAGAAGGGGCTTGGATAGTATTGTGATTGGCGGACTCATAAAGAACTCTCAGAAGCTGAAATTTTAGATGTACTAAGAACTGCTACAAGTAGGAGGATTCTGGATTTTTTCTTGGTGAGAGGAGATGCTGGTGAGAATCCTCATGGAATGTTGTGAGGAGGCGCTTGTAAAAGAAATTTCTCCTTTTATGCCTAAAAGGCACCCCCACACGACTCTTGCTGTGTTCAGGTGTATCCACCTGAGCCAAAGGATGCCTTCACGAGAGCTTTGGTCACTTTTGATGGAAGATTACATTTGGAGGCAGCAAAGGCTTGGAGCAAATTGAAGGGAAGGTATTGCCTGGATGTCTTCCTTGGCAGAAGATAAAGTGCCAGCAGTTGTTTCATAGCTCCTTGACATTCCCCGTTCCTGTTATCGTGTGATTAAGGAACCACTGGATAAGTTACTTGCTAGCTTCGCCTGTATAAAGGGTACTTTATCACTTGTAACTCCTAATTTTTTCCCCTTAAATTTCATATATCTGTTCCTTCTATACCAAATCTACATGGTTGCAATCCCTGGTTCACTTTTTGAGGCGAAGAACTTATAATCTGATTATTGCTTAAGCTTATTCTTACCATTTATTTGTGAATGTTATTCCAGATTCTGATGAAAAGCATTTTTTTCTTCTTGTTATTTTGCTGAGATGCACTTGAGAATTTTGGGAAAAAGGAAGTGATTAATTCGTTTTTCTTATGGGGTCCTTCGCTCTTGTATTATTCTTTTAATAGTTTGTGCCACTGGAAGTTATATTTGTATGAGATTTTACTAATCCCATTTCATTTCCGTAACTGAGTCTCATGGAACTCTAATGTGAGGCATATGTAGTATATGGTGATAAAATTATAGCAAAAGAAATGGAAGTTGTATAAGGAAAATTGTACACTCTTGCAGTTTTATTTTCTAAGCCTCACATGGATTGTTGGAAGACTGTTTACGCAGTCAAATCATTAAATCTACTGCACATTTAAATATATTTCTTACTGTGATATGAGTGCTAACATGTATTTCTATGATAAAGGTCTTGAGTGGAACCTAGACATGACTGCTAATGGTTCCTACCGCATCCAAAAAAACAGCTAATGCCACCAAAGACAGTGGCAGAGGTTGAGGAGACATCTTGAAGAACTCACAAGGGGGAAAACAATTGTCCACAAGAGTCTTTCCTTCCGGTTCTACAACTGCTATTGTCCAGAGATGGCATTAATTTAAAAGCTCAGTACAGCAAGAGACAGAAACATACATTCTTTTT
>NW_021634498.1:0-44367 GCF_004799145.2 Neltuma alba | reverse complement strand
GTTGAAATATATGGGTGACATGTAGAAAACTAATGACTTTTACTAATGTCACCCAAAATTTATATGCTTGCTATTGTGGTTTTTCCAAAAAAAGGGGTATTTACTCCATTAGATATTGAACAATTTCATGTTTTTGATAGATGATAATAAAGTTAGGAAAGAGTGGTTTGGGTAAATTAAACAATTTATAAGGCTTCAGAAGACAAATCAAGACTAGATCATTGGTCACTCAAAACAGCAGAGGAGGGATGGCTATATTTAACCATTCATTTTTCTCCTTCTTCAACCATTAACTCTCCCCTTCACACGGGGACCCGTTGGATTTAATATTTTCCTATTTTTTATTTTTTAAAATAATTATTTTATGGGTATAGAATCTAAAATAAAAATAATCTCTTAACCATCACTTTATTAAAAAATAATTTTATTTATTCAGACATAATTAATTAAAAAATATCATATGGACTCTTCAAATTAAACGGTCCTGCATGAGAGGATAAGCTTTGGATGCTCATCCTGAAGATGAGCACTCTAAATCAGTTCCTTTCCACCTATCTCCTATTCTCATGCGGTAATAATAGATCCTACGTAATTAGTTAATGTGCTGTCATCATGGTGAATTTTCCTATATTCAAACAAAATCTAGGCTTGTTATAATACAGAATCCCATGACTAATATTAACATTCAGTTCGTTTTGCTATTTTATATGAGGCTAAAAATTATCCGTTCCCTCAAAACAAATTCCCAAAACTTCCAAAATGCGTTATTATTATCTATCACAAATACGACGTTTACCAATTCAACTCTCTTTATCTATTTTTGGCTTCCTTTGCCAAAAATATTCATACCCCTCTCTCTATATATACTTATGATACTCCATTCATCAATTCCACTGGTGATTGATTAATTAAAAAGCTCCCATACTCGAAGCAGAAAGATATGGAAAATTCAATAAAGCTGATGTTGTTTCTGTCTTTCTGCTTCGTTTCAAACCAAGCTTTGCTTGCAAATGCCTCTGTGCCAGCATTGTATGTGTTGGTGATTCCCATCTTGATTCTGGAAACAACATGCATTTGAACACACCAGCAAAGCCTAATAGGTGGCCTTATGCAATTGATTTTCATAATATAGGGGTCGTTTCACCAATGGAAGAAATATGGCTGACTTTATCGGTATGTTTCTTGATTAATTTGTGGTTTAAATACTTTTTCTTAGTTATAATTTGCCTCAACTTTGAATCAGATCCATGTAGTTTATTTTGTTTAAACCGGGGCCTTCAATAGTTTGATCCGTTATGGGCATCCATCTTTGAGTTTGAAAACCGTTGATTGAGATAGACTATACGACCTGCGGATTAATTGTTTCCTTAGTTAATTATTAACATGTTTTGAACTATTGTAAACAACTCAAATTAATTCTCTCTATCTTTTGGTTATGATCATGCATTTTTTTAAAAGAGAGGGCTATAATAATGAAAAGATAATCATGTGCCGAGCTCTTACATCTTATGTCTTCGAATGAATTGAATAAGCCACTAGCTAGGTTCTAATGTTGTCAAGAGAATTGAACCATGAGTATTTTCATAATAGCCAGTATTTGTTTGTATTGTTGCAAATTTCCTCTTAGTATTAATACAAACATATATATAGTTGAAACATTGGCCTAAATATAATAATTATTTCAATGTTTTTAACCTTTAATTGCATATATTATCCAAATATAGAACACTTATCATGTTTGTATTTATCCATACAGCATCTTACTTGGACTTACCATTTCCTCCTGCATACTTAAACCTCTCGGATTCTGAAAGAAGTCAGACTACAACAGGAATATCTTATGCATCTGCATCATGCGGGATCTTAAACACAACTGGAGCGGTAAGAAATTAAATTGAAATGACTATTCTTATTTCATTACCAATTTTAATATTATATATATCTATATAGTAAAGAACAGTCTCCTTATATTTATTAGATCAAGTTCATAAGTAAATTTATAAGTGCACATGTGCATTCAAACAACTAATCATAGTAAAATAACAAGTGTGATTGGGAAACCTGATCTAACAAATATGAGTAACTTGATCTAATTTTTGTCGTATATTAAATGTCCTTTAATAATGAATTTTTTTTCCCCATGTTGAAGGGAGAATGCTTAACATTAGCAAAACAAGTAGGATGCTTCACATCAACTGTGAAAAATGATCTTCCACAGCAATAAAGGATCAAGAGAAGTTGCAAGATCACTTGGCCAATTCCCTATACCTTGTCTTTATTGGGAATAACGATTACCACGATGCTATGAGTCACAACGTCAGCAACAAATTCAGTCCAGACAAGTATGCAGATATCCTTCTTGATGAAGTCACAAAACATATCAAGGTAAACTAATTATAAGTTATCTTGATTTTTGCTTTATGTAAAATAGAGTTTATTAAACTTTAATAACTTTTGTATTATTATGCAAACAGCAAAAGTGCACTTTAGTTCTTTAAATTTATACAAAGTTTAGTTTTAATTTATCCTCTTAATTTTAAAAATGTATTTTCAGTCCTCTAATTCTAACATTGTTAGTTCCCAGTGATATGTCAGCATTGAACTAATATACCAGCATAATCTAATAATGCTTTTGTTAATATTTAAACTTTCAATGTCTGCATTTTTTGTTAACATGTTAGGGTTAAAGGACTTAAAAGACACTTTATGCATAAAATTAAGGGATCAAAATAAAAGCTTATTATGTGAAGTTTAAGGATTAAAGGTGCGTTTTGCCTTATGCAAACATTGATGTTGTATACCTGCATCGTTAGATTCCAAGTTATTGTTTATAAACAACATGACTCAAATTTCATTTGAATGTCTATTCACAGACACTTTACGATCTGGGAGCAAGAAAATTTGTAGTTTTCGGGCATTTCACGTTGCCAGCCTCATAATTATACAAAAGACTGCAAATCAAGATACTTCGCAGACAAACTTCCTCAAAGGTTGCAAGAGTTACGTTGTACACTCTCCGGTTCACTATTTACAGTATACGATGTCGTCAATGTGTACAAAAAGATCACTGATAATCCACAAAAATATGGTAAGCATAGTTATTTTATTTAAGGCTTGCTATCATTTTTAATCTCTAAAATTTGATCTCCTTTCAGTTTTAGTCCCTAAAACTTGAAACCAGTGGTTTTGGTGCTTGAAACCAGAAGCCGAAAATCAGCAGGCAGATCAAAATGAAGTCAAATTTCAAGGACTAAAACTATTGGTTTTATGTTTTTGAACTGAAATCAAAATGAGATCAAATTTGAGTAACTAAAAATTATGTTAACCCTTTATTTAATTAGACCGTTATTTAGATGCTGAACTCCTTTTACAATATAAAATACTCTTCTTTGAATTGTTTCACAGGGTTCACAAACATTCAGGATCCTTGTACCCGGAAGGTCGATCTCTCTGTAAAGATAGGAAAAAGTATCTCAGATTTGATCAATATAGCCATGAAACTGAAGCCGCATATGAGATTGCTTCAAAGGATTGCTTCTATGGACAAGCTTGTTCTCCTTACAGTTTTTGGAGCTAGCCAAGGCACCAATCATCAGTCACCATTAATAAATTGAGATTGTAACAATGTCATTCAACATTATTGAAAGTGTTCTTTTCGATTTTTCAGCTGGTTTGAAATGTGAATGCAATTTTCTGAACTTTCTGAATTTTTCAAAATTATGCTTATATTATAAGTTAAGAGTTCATGAAATTCATGGAGAAGCATTACGTAACGAAAAGTAGCATTATACATTAGATAATATATATAACATGATACGTTCTATTAAAAAGAGTTCTGACTAAATCAATTATAATAATTGAAAGTTTTAGTGGTCCCCTATCAACAGAGAGTGAATTTTACACGAATACAACTTATGAAGTCATGAAAAGATATCAAATTAGTTTGTCTAGTTTGGTAAAAAAAATTGGCTCATAATCTATAAGGTTGTGAGGTTAAATTCCTATACTAATGTGAAAATCTTGTTGATGGATTATTTGTAAGTATATATCAAAAAGCTCTATTTAAGTCTTGAGGCATATCTTAATCCTGGGAGCTCTCAGGAACTAATTCACCTTTTTTTTTGTTTTTACTAAACACATATATCCTTCTATTAAAGATTATTTATTTGAGATGCTATATATCTAGAAGGAAAAAAAAATACATCAAGTTAATTGGATCAATTGAATAGTGTTATCATAAGTATTCATATGGTACCCAATGAAACAGCTTAATGTTAATGCGGGCTTGGATTGTGAAGATGGTACTAATGGACCGTATTTACTTTGGACTTAGAATGGAGGGATAAGGCCGAAGTAAAGATATATGAACACATAAATGTCTAACAATTCTGTGACTACCCCACGTTTTAGTTTCCCGTTCTTAATTCTTTAGCTTTAATTTGGAGTTAATTTTGTAAGATAATACACATGGCATGGACATCATTTTTATTATTATTAAATTGATCAATTTTTTTAAAAATCATACAATAAGTTTTTTAGCTTTTGGAAATTAAATTTATTTTAATTAGAAGAATCTAATTTAATTTCATAGTTAACTTTTTTATCTTGATCATATGATACGTGGTTTGAATGGACGTTTCTGTCTTTTATTTTATATACAAATTACACGGGTAATTAAAAGGAGTTAGTAAATAAAAAGTGGAATATGTCACTTATTCGAGAACACCGAACCACTTTCCCTTGGTAATTTTGTTTCATTACTTGTTTGCAAGAAATGGTTTGACTTCTGTTGCTTTGGAAATTTCTGTGACAATTGATATGTAAGATGTGGGACTGAGTTTTCTTGGCAAATGAATAACTCAAAACATTAAAAAGTATGCTGCTTCATGCAACCTCCAACGCTTTTATTACCATTAGATCGGATCAAATATAATTTATTTCATTCATTCATAAGTTCAAATAATTAACTAGGCACAAGTATAATTCTGTTTGGACACTGTCAGGCATTAAATGTAGGTATTTTTTTAATGGAGATTTGAAATGTAGGTATTTTTTTTAGCAGAGATTTGAACCTTGTTTCATCATATTGTGAGAAACTAACTATTTCCACTAAACCCAACCTCATTGGTAAATAATTAGCCTTTAATCAAACATTCAAACATTTAACTTGTTACTTATATGTATGGAGATTCAAACATTTAGATTGCAACTATTTTTCCATGATAGTGAAATAAGGAAAATAGCAAGGACATTAATTAACAATTAAAATAACCCTTCAAATTTATAAGTTGTTGGGTACGAAGGTAAATTGCAAAAGCAAAGCCTATAATAAAAGGATAATAATGTATCAAATACTAAAAAAAAGGAAAATTTGAGGATAAATCCCCATTTAACAAATTAATTGGGGTATGTGATCTGAAATGCATGAAGCCTTGAGGTCCTTGAGAGACAATAATTTTGAGGGGGCCTAAGGAGCAAATTAACATTAGGGAAGGTGAGTTGCACATTTGGGAAGATCAGTTGCATATTAAGAATTTGCACATTAGGAAATGTGAGTTGCATATTACAGAAAGTCACTTGCATATCAGAAAGGTGAGTTGCATATGAGAAAGGTCACTTGAATATCGGGGAGGGTTCTTACCTATTGGGGGAAGGTCACTTGCATATTAGGAATTTTCACATTCGGGATGCTGAGTTGCCTGTATGAGAAGGTCACTTGCATATTGGAATTTGCACATTAGGAAAGGTGAGTTGCATATTTACAAAGGTCATTTGCATATTATATTTGGAAGGTTATTTGCATATCTAGGAAGGTCACTTACATAATGGGGATTTGCAGAATAGTAAAGATGAGGTGCATATGTGGGAAGGTCATCAACAAACTCCCAACATGCAAGTGACTTTTCCAAATATGCAACATACCTTCCCTAATGTAATTTGATCCTTTCCTCTTTCAAACTTATTGTCACTAAAGATCTCCCAATTAATTTGTCAAATGGGAATTTATCTCTAATTTTCCCCCCAAAAAAAAGTCATATTGATTGTCTTGTGTCAAGTTGACTTTTGAGAAAAATATAAAGTATAAAAAATGTAAAATTCTACTTTATTATATTGTAACTATAAGTTTTAGATGTTAAAAGTTATTCGGTATATAACATTCAAGAAAGGAAAAATAAAAAGACGAATAAAGAAAAAATGTAACAAACACATGCACTTATATACGGAAATTCCATACAGGACTTGTCCATACATGTGTAGATTTGAAAGTAGTGACCAGTGATTATTTAATAATGGCTATTATGAAATACTATTTAATTATATTTAAGGGTCAATACCATCTTCAATCCCTAAACTTTGAATTTGTTTTGGCTTTGAGAACAGCAGTTTTAGTCCTTAAATTTGACTATTTTGGTCCCCAAAACAAGGTTTAAATGACCAAAACATTAGTTTGTTTCGAAATTCACATACATGTCAAATTTAAAGACTAACGACAATATTCGCTCTATATATATTCAATTATGATTGATGATTGGCCTAAACCTCTTGCACCACATGGGTTTGTCATTCATGATGAACTTAGCTTCATTCTGATTCCCCAACACTGCCACTGGAATGTACGAATACATGAATATGACTTTGGCATACTTTGGTCGATTCTCATCAACATTTCGCGGATGAAAACACCTCTCAATGCATGGACCAAACCTGCTGAAGATTGATTGCCACAAAATGCAACAAAACAAATAATAATAATAGAATTCATCATATTTGTTTTAATTACTTTCTAATCAATATATATGGTGAAAATTCGGGGCCACTGCCAATCATAGCATATCAAACTTCTCGTGGACAAGAAATTCCCACAAAGTCATTGTGCAAGAATTTTTCAAAACAGACTACTACGAAAAAATATAGTTGTGGCGTGCTTATTTCTTTGAAGGTTGTAGCGTTTCAAAAACGCTATATACTTTTCTTTGCTACGAAAAAAAGATGTAGCGCTTTATAATATGGAGGTTGGAAATGGGAGGGGAATTAACTTTTGTAGGGACAGGCATTTGGAATACATGAACTGCTCTGTGAATGAAATGGGGAGCTTAAATAATGGAGATCGGAATTTTGCGAGCTTTAGACTCTAATTTCTGAGGAAAGAAGAGAGCTCAGCATTAAAAGCGGTTCTCCCACCAAATGAGAAGAACGGAAAGGATCAAGTTAATTAAATGGGGATGTGATATGGAAGAAGATATGCAGATGGAAGGGTCCTAGAAGGATACAAGAACTCATGAGGCTTGCAGAACACGACAGACTACTTGACAGATGAAAGAAGTCATTTGTTGGGGGATCTGGTTTGGGTGCTCAATCCTGAGGTGAGATCTGGACTGTTGACCATCCAAGAATAATTTTAACGGTTCAGATTTAAAATTTTCAACTGATGACAATAAAATCTATTTTTTTATAAAAAAAACCAACAGTTAAGTGATTGTTTTATTTTAGACTATGTACCCAATAAAATAATTTTTTCAAAAGGATTTTAAAAAAAGAAATCTAAATGGTTTAAATTGGATCTAAATCGTGTAAGTGATGAGGACCGAAACTCAATCCAATCCTGGTTCAGGTACTTGTTTTAGATGTAGTAGAGGAGAAGAGGAGAAACTACTAAACGTTCTAGGAGATTGCGGCTCAGATTTCTATCAAATTCAAGGGCTGGATTGGTTCAGGTGGAATCTCTGCCAGAATGATGAAGTATGGGACACTTCATAAGTTTTAGTATCTCTTATAAATAAAAACACATTGTCACGAAAAAATTTTGTTATATTCAGGACGGGAGGAAGGAAGTAATATTTGGATAAAAATATATGTAACCTCATTCTGTATTTCAATTTTTATTTTAAGAAGTCGACGGCATCTTCACACCAAAAAGGTGGATATATGTTACTCCATTGCAGATAACACAACATGGAGAAATAGGATTTTATCTTTTCTTGCTTGTGTGTTTTGAAATCTTTGTCCTTCCTGTACAGAGTCTAAATCACAAGCATCACTATGTTACTGCTATATAAAACAGTGAAGAAATGAGACTACAAAAAGGGAAAATTAGAGGAAATTAATTAAAAGAAGCACTTACAGATTGAAGAACTGTAAAATCTCATGTTCAGAGAGAGGAAGGCCTTGAGCAAAAGTCAGAAAAAGACCCCTCTCTTCCTCAGGTGCTCGATCCCTCACTGGATCCCATTCTCTTGCGAAAGGATTCAATTTGGAACCTGCAACCCCATTTCTGGGTTTTGCATGAGAAATTTCACCCTGGTTCGCTTTCTTGGATCGCAAACCAACTGAATTCATCATCATTTCCAGTCTGGTTTTGGCCTTTTCTGAGTGTGTGTGTGTGTGAGAGAGAGAGAGAGAGATTGATGGGGAAAATGGAAATGAGCTAGGGTTTATATTGAAACAGTAACGAGTTGGGAGAACGAATTAAATGATAAAATTTTCAATTTCTATTCACACTATAAATGCATTCATTGAACAGAAAACCAGTGGCGTCTGCTTTTACTATACTGCTGGCTGTTTTAGGTTTTTTTTTTTTTTTTTGGGTGGGGGGATTTTAGGCTTAATTTGAATGCGCTAATTTGACATCTGTAAGTAATATAAAAACTCTAATAAGTTATACTAGTCATCAAATATATAAATAGTTCAGCTCATTTTAGCTTACATATAACATGGAAAACCATCTTAGTTTTTTCTACCAAGTTTGGTTAACTCATCAGTGTTGTCAATTACAATAAGAATAGCTTTTTAATTTCCCCTTGGCCATAGGGTTAGTTATAATATGGCTTGCACTTTTAACATTGTATAGATTTGAAGGTTTTTTTTTCCCTTGTTTTACACAACTAATGCAAGTTCCAAGTTAAATATGAAATCTTAAAAAAAAAAAAAACCCCATGTTCATGCCTAATAAATAATGTTACTTGTTAGGATTTTTATATTACATAAATATATTATATAAAGAAAAATAACCTCCTTATTGTCATTTAGTTTTGTTAGTTTTGTTACGTTTTTAGACATCATGAACGTTTAAAGTTAATCAGCATGTTTAATTACAACAAGATCACAACTTGAATGAGTTGTAAATTATTCAGTAATATTAATTATATGAGTCACATATATATATGATCATCAAATAAAAGAACTATCAGATAATATACATAGCCATCAGAAATATTGATGTAATTCTCGCACTTAATTGCCCTCACTTCATTACCTAAATAACTCTGATGGTATGACTTACTTTAAGAACAATAAATTAGTTTTATGACTTCAAATCAATGAGTAATAAATGATATATATGCATACAACTCAAGATTTATAAAAATTATACGCAATTTAACACTTACAATACAATATCATTTTGGTTAATTAGTTACATATGAATTTATAATTTGGATAGTCCATCCATCCCTATGTATAGGTACATTTGTAAATTTTATTTTAGAAAATTTTGAATATTCAAAATATAAGTCACTTCATAAAATTTAGGTACTAACATATACAATTCGTTCCAATTCTTGTTTGTCAAGTAAGAGGTGATGATGAAGAAAAATATTATATGAGATATAATTAAGAGGTGATTACAATTTTAATTTTAAAATTAAAGTAATGGCAATTTTTTGAAAATTGTAAGAATATCAATAAATTTAATAAAATTTCCTGATATGTGTAATTTTGTCTCTATATTCTTGTGATCTGTGCGCAATCTTCCCTCTGAAACAAGTGGTAGGGTAACTTGTCTTGTTGTAACTCATCTTTTCTCTTCAAAAGCATGTTCATGAATCATGACACTGGTGGAGTTAGATATCATTAATTGCTTGGGATACCAAGCCAATAGGTATAAGGAAAATTAATTCCAATAACTCTTCCATGCTCCAATTCTACATTTATTAAAGTATATAAATGCTTTCAATGCATGTTGGAAAAAAATAAATGATTTCAATGCAGAGTAATTCTTCTTGTCCTCTTATAAGATGGAGTATTTCTCTGTTGATATTGTTACTTGCTTAGGATACCGAGCCAATAGATGTCAAGAAAATTAATTCAATAACTCCTTCATGTTACTCTTTCTAGAATCACTATACTCCCTCCAATCCTATTTATAGACTTTAAATTGGGAAGGGATGTAAACCCATTTTATAAACTTCAATTTGGGTTTGTTTTAATATTTAATGCATTTTTCTAATGTTGTCCTTAATTATTTCTCCTTTATCATATTTTCCCACATATTCTCTTTACCCTTTTTCTCATCTATTATAAGAATATACTCATCTAATCCTATTTAAGGCACTTCCAATATGTTTCACACAGACCAAAGAAAACCTTAAACTTCATTAACTCTCATTTAAAATTTTATGACTTTCCAACTTTATTCTTATTTGATATACATTATATTTCATATAAACAAAATCAATACAATAATAAATGAAAAGTAAAATTATACATCCATACAAAAATTTTCTCTTAGTGCCCTATAAATAGACCAAAAAATACCTTCTCTCTTTGTCCTATAAATAGGACCAGAGGAGTATTTGAAAATAAAAATATATTCCAACCTATTTATTGTTTTAAACTAATTTTAACTAATTAATGTTATTTGTGAATTAATTATGTGTAGCTTATAATAAGAATCGAAGGGACTATAAGACATGAGAGAGAAGTTGGTGAAGGTCCAAATTATAAGTCTCATGTAATAAATGTGAAATGTCTCAAATATTAATTTTTTTTTCGAATGTTGCCCATCAATAATTACTCTACTTAATTATGATCATTAATATAGTGGTATATTTTAATCATTAAATGAGGGGGTGCTTTTGAAAAAATACTACCTCTTGTCCTTAATATAAAACCCATTTGACCAATTTAAGAAGATCAAAGAAGTTATTAAATTATTTAATTGTAGCATATGTTATATGAATACGTGATCTCTCTAAAATACTTATATTAATTAAAATTATATATCAATTTATAAGTGAGGCAAATTAGTTTGGAGATAAACAATAAATATAAATAGCTTAAAGTATTTAGTTATTTTTTTAATTTTCTCAAATTAGTCAACTAGCTAGATTTTATATTAAGGACCGGAGATATGTTAATTAGTGACAAATTTAATCAGTTTAATTGTTTAATTATTTTTAATCTCGGTGGCGTAGTCACATAAGTAATGGTGCCCCTATAGTCGAGGAGGTCAGATGTACTCTTTCTGGTTCAAACTATAAAATTCAAATAACTAAATTATCCAACTCAAAAGGTCAATTAAAATTAATGTAAGACAATCAATATGTAAAAACTGTAATTTATTTTTCTAAAACACTCTTATCTATTAGTATAGTGATGGTGAGAGGAGGGAGGGGATAAATGGGGGGGGGGGGGGGGAGGGAAGACAGACGAGAGACTTAGACTTATAATCAATTACGAGTAAAAATGAAAAAAACCAAATTGCTCTTATATGTGTTATTACAAAGTCTTTCTTTTTTTTTTTTCTTGTGTAAACTCACACTATCCCCAAGTCACTTTAGATTTGAAACTAATCTTTGTCGGGTTGAGAGTTTTAAGGTTAAAATCCTCTCAATAAGTGTGCTTTTCATTATTCGAACCTTATTCCTATCCTTAGGAGTGAAACCACTCATCATCTTAATCAATAGCTTGTGGGTTGCTAGGTCTTTTATCTACTCAAATCTTATTATAAAACTTCTTTGTAAGTTATCTGAATTATTAATTATGTCTCTCTAAATATCCTTTATTTTGATACTTCCTACTAAATTTCCTAAAAAGCAAGCTCTCCACATATAATGAGTTTCATTCAATAAAATTTTGGTGAATTTTCAAAGTATGTTGGCAAATTTTAAAAAATTAACTAATTTTAACTAAGTACATTACAATTTAATTATGTAAAGTTGCTAATTAATTAGTGTTTTTATTTAAGATCAAAAAGAATATTTAGCAGAAAAATGACAGAACAGATGAATGAGAGTAACCGTAAGATGGAGACCACATTCACAGTCATATTTGCTGTGTTGTTTTTTATCTCTCGGAATTTGTGAAACGGGGGATATGTCTAATTCTTTTTTGACCATCCGGATATTTCTAATTTAATCTATAGGGTTTTATGACTAAAAATAAAATCTTTTTTCTGGCATAAATAAAATTAATTCTATAGGCTGCACTCTCTCTCTAGTCCCTCATCCACCCGTTGCCTGTATTGAAACCTCATTTCCACAGTTTATAAACATCTCTTTTATCCAAAATGATAATTTTTTTGGTTGGCCAAAAAAGTGATGTACTACTACCAGTTTCATATAAAAATCTAATTTACAGTTCAAATTGAATTATTGCAAACTAAATCTTATATCAAGAATCAAAGTTAGTTTTTAGTATTATTAATAAGAGTTGAACAGTCAACTACCATATGCAGTAAGGTCAAAAATTTATGGACTGAAATAAATAGTGGTTTAATGCTTACCTGAATGCATGAAACCCTCTTTTCCAGCTATTTATACATATCTCTTCAGCCTGCTCTTATCCTCCCTGGGATTTCATTTGAATCTCTTGAAATTTTCTTCTCATGTTCTTCAATGAGACTCTCCAATCTCTTATTCTGGAATTTTCTTCCCTGCTTTTCCCCCTACTACTAGTCATCGATGGCTGAGAAGATTCCTTATATCCCAACTTTAGCAGAACAAATGTCGGGGAAATTTATGCAACCCCAGGTGGTGAATAAAGATCAATTGAACAAATTTCTGAAAATCTGAAAGAGCAAATCTCCGTATGTGGATTTTTTTCCCTCAATTATTATTTGATTCTCGTTTAGATTCATATTCTGATGCTAAATATTGTCGATTCTGATTATGCGGGTAAGTTGATGTTTGTTAGTACTTGTAATATAACAATTAAGCTACTATATCAGTATAAGCTGATATTGTTTGGTCTCTTATCAGCAAAATTTTTAGTTATAATGCAATCCTGCTAAACCTAGCTAGTTAGTTTTGCACTTCTTTGATTTTGTTTAGTGATTGTAACAATTTTTTTTAAAATCAAATTAATCTAGAAATCAATCAAAGATATGAAGGTGTTGAGCAAGGAAGAAAATTCTGAATCAGGTCATGCACATTTTGCTGTGCCAATATCCGCTATACCACCTCAAGAAGTAATGCTGCACTTGATGAAGTAAGTTTGTTCTTAATGTTATTGATTTTAGTTGAACATCTGAAACCATTAAAACTAGAGTGTTACAATGCCAACAGTATTTCGCTCTTCTATATGATTTGTTTCATATTATGGGTCTAAATTGGTCATATTTGCCCATTTGATTTTTTTCCCCCTTGTGTATATAATCTGGTTTCATTGTTCTCACTGTATAATCAGCCCTGTATTAGATCTGGTTTATTTGTTATGCCCATAGTAGTTACTTATGCAATGATCTGGTTTTGTTGTTCCTATTTCCCACCACAAAATTTTGTTTCTTGGTTTTGATCTGGTTTTGTTGTTCCTATTTCCCACCACAAAATTTTGTTTCTTGGATTTGATATGGTTTTGTTGAGCCCACATATACGTATTAAATATTATATGGCTTTATTATTACCCCAATATTTGCCTCGTGTATTCTCTACTGCTATTGTGCCAACAATATTCTTTTAACGCTTGATCTAGTTTTGTTGTATCAACAGTCATATATTATCTCTTGTATATTATCTAGTTTAATTGTGTTTTGTCCACAGAGATGGTCTCCTGTATTTCATCTAGTTTTGTTTGTACCAATAGTGTCAATTTCCTAAATGTTTGATATGGTTTTGGTGTACCAACAGCATTTGTCTCCTGTATTTGATCTAGTTTTTTATTCTCATAATATTTGTCTCTTGCTTAATTTTACTTTAAGGTCAAAATGTAAATCTATCCATGAAGTATTTCGTCATGAGTATATCTAATTAACACCATAAACTTATATTGGATTCAAAAGTATTTGTCTTTGTTTTTTTTAATTAGATTGTGTTATAATATTTGCATACCTGTTGTTTATTATTCTCATTTTACCACGCCCATTACTTATCATGACTTCTATAATGGGAATCTATATTCATTTTCCCGAAAAGTATAAACAAGATCAACTAAGGATATGTATATAAAATAGAGACATAATAGGGAAAAATGGAGTGACATTAAATTAAACTAGGATTAAGATGTAAACTTACCTAAAAATTTTTCACTTAGGAGTACCGCCCACCCAAAAAAATTTTTAATGCAAATTTGTGCTAAAAATTTAAACTCATAACAATGTTGCCCCTATTATTAAAAAACTAACGTTGATCATTAAAATAGTAAAATTAACCATTAATATTTTTAACCATAGAGAGCAACATTACTACGATTTTAAAATTTTGAGGTAAATTTGCACCTAAAAAATTTTTTGGATGACCAATACTCCTAAGTGAAAACTTTTGAGGCAAAATTTGCATCTTAACCCATTAAAATATAAACCAACAATATTTTAAATAAAATTTTCATTCACTTGATATGTGTGTCTTTTGTTTTCTTCAATTCAAATTTAATACATACTATTTGCATGAGCTTATAAGTGTTTTTTCTGCTTTACAAAACTCATTTTATATATATTTATCACATATAGCGCAAAGTCATTTCTCCACAACTAATCCAGATGGCATATTAAACGCGTTCTTAAAAGGGAGTTGCTCATCTTCATTTATACTAAACAACATCGACGATAATGTTTATTCATAACTAATTTCCATTGGATTTGTTTGCAGAAACCGAAGAAGAGAGGGAAAAAAGCAACTACAAAAGTGGTAGGGCAATTCTCTATCTCATATGAGGTTCCTCATATCTGCATTCAAAACAACTTTGACTTAGATAATGTATGTTATTGGTCTGGATCTCACCATTCATATATATTAAATTTTCCTTCTCTACGTATACATATCTTTAGATATAAAGTAATATACTATAATCTCTATTCACCAAAAATAATTGTAGAAAATCTTCGTGACAAATTTATTATATGCAGTCACTTTTATATGGTGAAAGTGCAAGCAACACCAAGAAGGATAATCAATTTTCCTTCATTCAAAGGCTTCAAAATTGGACTCTTCAGCAAAGGGAACGTTCCAATGGGATGCGTGATGTTGTAAGTTACTACCTCCAATTCTTAATATAAAAACTAGTTGCCTAATTTGAGTAGATAAAAAAAGTTTGTTAAATTATTTATGTGTAACAAATATGAGTTAAATTCCCTAGAATATCCATGCTAATCATGTATATTAGCTAGAACTACTATTTAATAAAATATTTAACATGTGCAATTAGTATAAGGATTACTTTGAAAATAAATAAATAAATATGAGAGACAAAGTGTATTGGGTCTTATATTTAAGATCAAATTAAAAGTCAAACTAGCTCTTATATTAAGAATTGGAGGTAATATTTACTTTCTATGATATAAAAAGAATTTGTAACTTATTTTTTTATAAAAAGTAAATTTGATAATATTCATTAAGTTAATGCAATATTTATATAGGCGAATGACGTGCGTTTCCGTTGTCAATGAGTTTTTTTTCTTTTTTTGGTCAAGATGTTGTCCATGAGTTTGAAACCGATTCTCATATAGCAATTTTATATCATTTCTTTTGTATACAAGGAGTTATATATTTGCTTATCTAAAGTGTGCAAGTATATTTATGTGTGTATTTGTTTCACGCAGTATTATAATCATATGATATCTGGAAGCTCATTTAGATCAATGAAGGAAGTTGTGAACTTCATGATCTACGAAAAGTATCCATCAAAGCCAAACAACCAAAAAGATGAGAAGCTTGAAGTTTTGGTGAGAAATTTCCCTTTTATTTTTTCAAGGAAAAATTAATTCTTTAGTTCTTGTAATTTTATTAATATTATTATATTAATCAGGTTTTAATAAAAAATTTCTTTTTATAGGGTATTTACGTACAATTTCCTCAATTATAAGTCTAAGTCCCTTTTATAATATGTTAATTAGGGTTAATGAAAATGCTAATTAAGTGACATGCATGTAATTAAGTTGTTACAAAGTACAAAATAAATAGCTTTCTCCAAGAATAAAACGAGGGATCGGAATACCACCTTACCCAAAAAAAAAAATGAGTGAATAAAATTTATTTTATTATCAATATAAAAATAATAAATATTATACTCATAACCATATCTTTGCATCTATATAATCTGCAATTTGACTGATTTGGTTCTATTTAAATCCATGTAGCAAAATTAATTCAAGTGCAAACGCCATTTCTTTTACGAATTAACAAATTATGAGGATATGAACCAACACATATAATTGAGGAAACTATACAGATCTAATAAAAAAAGAAGTATATAAAGCTTAACTAAAAATAAGATAAAATTATAGGGACTTGCATATCGATTTTTCTGTCTTTTAAAAAGCATTTATGGTGTAATCTGGTGAAATCTTGTAACAGTTTTTCTTAGCATCATAAAATGAAGTTGCAAAATGGGCAAAAAAGATCTTGAGATAGATACATCTCACTAAAGCTACAACATGCACTAGATAGCTTAGGGGTGATGATCAATTAGGGATGACTAAACAAGAGTTGAAATAAGGATTTTGATAAGCTTTAATTATCTGAGATGTTTCTGTGTTTTTTAGGAAGCGACTGCTGCAAGCAATGAATCACTGCGCAAAGAGAAGCGAAAGGCTGGAGATGAGGAAATATAAATCAGCTATGAATATGGAAAATGAAGCTCTTCAAGTTGCTTATCACTGAATCATCCAAGTCAGGGGATATTTTTGCTTTAAATTATAATATACGATGAAGAATGAAGGTTGAAGAAAGCTTAAAGATGGAATAACATCATATTTTTCTGAAAAAAGTGTGAGAAATAATTTCAGACAAAATAACTGAACCTTATTGAGGACGTTATCAATAACTTACTTTATTGAAAAGGTTATTGATAATTGAGGTAGATTTTCATATTCATTTAAACATCTTTATCGAAAAGCTTATCAAAATGATAGTTTAAATCAAGTTTATCAAAGAGCTTTTAGAAAAGGCTCTTAAAAAGAGATTAGGCAGAAATAACGAGAAAGAAAAAGTGACTTTTATCGATAAGGTATTCGATAAATATATTTATCAAGGAAGTTATCGATAAATGAATTTATGATAAGGTTATTAATAAATTTCACTATTGAAAATATAACTTTTATAACATAAAGGGTTTATCAAAAATTCTTTCGAAAAACATAAGTAATTCAGTAAAACTTTAGAAGAACAATGCTTACTTATTTTTTGATCATGTTTTTGAGAATTATAGAGTTCGATAGACACATCAATAAGCCAATACACATTAACAGTTTGTAGTATAGAGAAACTTACCCATTTATCGAAGAAGTTTTCAAAAACCTTATTTATCGATAAGGGCATCGATAAATGCTTAACAGTAAAGGTAAATGTAAAGAAACAAAAAAACTTACTTTGTCATCATCAAAACTTTAAGTCTAAGATTCTCCCTCTTTTTGATGATGACAAAATAGAGAGTGCAAAATCAACTTAAAAAGAACAAATAAGATTAGTAGAATGAGAAAAAAACTTTTTCAATTAAACCAATAGTTCAATCAACAGCAACAGAAAAGATAAACTCATAACATAACCCAAAAAAAACTTCATTCAAAATCCACATCATATAGAGGACTCTTCTCCCCCTTTTTGTCATTATTAGAAACTGATGGGATAGAGACTATGGAAGAAGTGGATACAGTGAAGGGAATGAGAAGAGGAGGAAGTTAAGTGACTTGAGAGAGAGCACGAGAGATAGGTGGAAAAAGTGAAAAAGAAATGATGGCAAGAGGGATTGTGGCAGAGGGTGAGGATGAAGTTGAAGCAAACATAGTAGAAGTAGGAGCTCAAGGAGGAACCGAAGAAGGACTAGCTTTCCAGTACTAGTGCAGGAGGATGAGAGAACAGGTCATCAAAAGAGAAAGAAGTCCCAGGAGCAAAGAAGTTAGCTGCAAGTGAATTTACTAGGCTCTTGAGATCTTGAACTTGCTTTTCCAAAGCATCAAACCTCTAAGTAACTCCTTGTTCCAGTACTGCCATTTCTCATCTATGAAGAGATAACACAGTGTAGAGCACTTCAAACTTCTTATCTATCACTTCCTCGAGTTCTTTGGTAGTAGTATACAATTTGGTTTCAAATGCCTAAAGCTCAGCATGAAACATGTTTTAAATAGATGCTCTAAGAAATAAGGGGGTAGAGGCTTGAGTTGGATCTACAGAGGATTGATAGCAAGTTGCTTTCCTTTCCCTTTTTCAGTTTTCTTTTGTGTTGGTTGGAAAGGAAGAGGAATTTTCATCTTGTTGAGCTAATTTGTGCCAAAGCCAAGAATTTTCTCCTTTTTGTCTCCTTGCTCTAAATGATCAATGTTGTGTAATTGGAGAAAGTAGGAGACTAGCTAAGGATAAGGTATTGGAGTTGCTCTGGACTTGAATAAAGTGAAGTTCCTTATTTCACTATAGATCATTGCTCCAATATTGATCTTTTCTCCACTGATAATCCTAGCTAATAAGATGTAATCTTCTTGAGTCAAGTGAGAGAAGCCTCCAGACTTGTTTAGCATGCTCCCGGAATAGATGTAGTGGATTATTCTGAAATAATCACCCATCTGGCTTAGAGGAAAGCTTAATTCTCCAAGATAGATATCACTCTGCATTAGGATCTTGTAGGCCTTAACATGGGTTATCTCAAGTCTTTGCATATGATCATGAGTGCCTAGAAACACATTGATCATTTCAAAGTCTAGCTTAATTGATCTACCCATGAGCTTAGTGGTGATATAGCTCTTGGTTAGATTTCCTTCCTTATCAAAGGTATCATATACTTCCATGTTACAATAAAATCTTCTCACCACTTATGGACTATAGGCTTCTTCAATTCTCAGCCAATTCTCATAGTGCTTTCATGGGTTCTAAAAGATCTAATCTAATTTTGCATTAGTCCTTAACCGGTCTAAATCCACATATACCACAGGACAAAATTTTCTTAAAACAAAATCTGCTTTATATTTTCCCAAGTCTACTTCTTTATTTAAATTGCCTTCTAAGAATTTCCCAGCTAATGTTTGAGAAGGATTACCTTGAAATGGAGCTTGATGAGAGGCTTATTCACTTGCCTTTTGCTTCTTCTACCTTGGTTGTTTAGGGATTGCCAATCCCAGAGCTACATCCACAGCTTTCTGAACTGAGATGCCTTCGTCTGACTCACTTTCTGATCCTTCAAAAAACTGTAGGAAGCTTAGAGGTTGAGCGTGTCTTCCTCTTGCTTGGTCTCTCTTGAGATAAGCCTTAGGTTTGGCTTTCTTAGATTTTCAGAGTCCCATTCTTTGATGATTTCTCTTGTTGAACTTTTGGTCGATAATTAGTCTTGGCACTTGTGGGAGTAGGTTTCTTAATCTGAGCACACTTCCCTAAGCTTTCTTGCTCATGCTTACTGGAACTAGATTGCTACCTTTGTTTATCTATATACTTATTGAAAATTTCATTTTTTGATAAGGTTATCGATAAATATTTCCTGTGAAGCCTTTTCTCCTTTTCCATGATTTCTTTAGTAATCTTATCGATAGTTTTCGATAAGGTGGATTTTCAAAACTGTTATCTATATTTCTTTGAAGCTATTGTCCAGATGTTTCCTTTTCGATAATGATATCAAAAAATCCCATTATCGATTAAACCATCAATAAATGCAATAATTTCTTAAAAACCTTCTTAAACAATTATCGATATTTTTTCAAAAATTTGCTCCTTTATTAATCTCTGTTTTTTAATGTCATAACAGAGTATCTTGCAAAAAAAAATAATTCTATCTACTCTGATGCTTAAATTAGCTCACATCAAAACATTAAATTTAAATAACCAAAATAAAGAGATTAAGTAGGATTCCCTATAATTCATTGGAATTTACCATTCCTAATTCTCACCTAAAGAAATTGAACTTTTGTTGATCGAGGGGTTTTGTGAAGATGTCTGCTACTTGAGATTCAGTAGGAATGAATTCTACTTTCACATCCTTCTTTTGAACATGATCCCGAATGAAATGATGTCATACATCAATATGCTTGGTTCGAGCATGATGAACTGAATTCTTTGATAAGCTAATTGTACTTGTATTGTCACAAAGAATTGGAATTTCCTTTAACTTGATTCATAAATCTCGTAATTGTTATTTTAACCATAATATCTTAGCACAACAACTTGCAGTGGCAACATACTCTGACTCAGTAGAGGATATAGCTACTGTCTTTTGCTTTTTACTTGGCCATAAGACTAGACATCCTCCAAGGAATTGACATTGTCCACTTGTGCTTTTTCTATCAGTTTCATATCCATCATGGTCAGCATCTGAGTAACCCAGTAAGTATTCTGCTCCTCTTTTCAAATAGCATATCCCCAGATTTGGTGTTTTGGCAAGATACCTAAGCATTCTCTTAACAGTGTTTTCATGTGATTCCTTAGGAGCTGACTGATATCTAGCACACATTTCTACACTAAATTGAATGTCTGGTTTGCTTGCTGTGAGATAGAGTAGTGATCCAATCATTCCTCAATATCTTATTAAACTTACATCCTTGCCTTTTTCGTCTGCATCCAGAGATATCATTGAGCTTATTAGTGTGTTTGCACCTTTTACCTGATCCAATCCATATCGTTTTAGAAGTTCTCTTGGGTATTTCATTTGTGATATAACTATACCATTCTTCCTCTATTTGATTTGCAATCCCAAAAAGAAATTTAGCTATCCCATTATCAACATCTCGAATTCTCCCTACATCAACTTAGCAAACTCTTTACAAAGATCTTAATTAGTAGCCCCAAATATAATATCATGTATATAAATTTGAACTATTAAGAGTTCTTTTTTTTTTTTAATAAAAAGTGTTGCATCAACCTTGCTTCTTTCAAAACCTTTTCTATCAGAAATTGCTAAGGCATTCATACCAGGCTCTAGGTTCTTGTTTCAAACCATATAATGCCTTTTTCAATTTATAAACATGATCAAGAAGGCTGGGATCTTTAAAGTGAAGGGGTTGTTGATAAATACTTCTTTCATTATGTAACCGTTTAAAAAGATACTTTTAACATCCATTTGATATAATTTGAAATCTTTTATACAAGTAAAGGCTAGGGGTACTCGTATGGCTTCTAATGTAGTTACTAGAGCATATGCCTCATAATCAATACCTTCCTCTTGCTTATAGCCTTTTGTAAGCATTAGAGCCTTGTTCCTGACGATTTATGCAGATTTATCAACCTTATTCTTAAATACCCATTTAGTGCCTTTGACTGGATGGTTATTAGGTTAGGGTATGTTATACCTTACTATCGAATCCACTTAGGGTTTAATTAAAATCATTTTAGACCACCTTGGATGGTCTGGGGCTCCAAAATCCATGAAAAACGTTAATTTTCGGATTTTTATTGTTCATCAGGTAAAAATCCAGTTTTCTGGCCCAACTTCAAAAATTCATAACTTAATTTAGAAAAATTGAAATGGAGTGGTTCAAAATTATATAAAAATATTTTTGAATTATCTTTCAAGAAAAAATAATCTTATGAACAATTTCATTTGAAAAAGTGTCAAGTTTTTGTGAAAGTCACCTTTGTCCATTTGGCAAAAATCCTTTTTCTAGATTCTGAACCTTAATTTTGAAATATCATTAAAAATCGTGTAGTTGGTCATTTTTAATGTGCTGCCTACCAATTTGAAGGTCATGATGTCAAATTTAAGCACATAAAATTTTGTGCAGAAATTCGTTCAGTAACTTAATAAAACATGGCTCTAATTTGGCGTCCTGCTAAGAGATTACAGCTCCAACCATACATGCTTATACATAACCAAATATAAATATTTCCTCATGGCTCATCAGCATATTTATCCTTGGATTTGCAACCTCCCTTTTGATAATTCAGTCCCTAGAATATTAGGTTACATATGGGGGATGACATTTCAATGAAATCCCAATAGCAAGATCAATCAACCAAAACATCAACATGCATCAATTACAAGCATTCCAACCTTTTGCTATTAATAGGAAACTACTTTACCTCATACATGTAGCACTCTAACATGCAATAGCCAAGGCATATAAAGCAAGGAGTATAGCTACACAATCATCATCATTATCATTTAGCTCAACCATATAATAGCACATGAAATTGCATAGCAATCAATGCAACACTCAACATTAAGGTCAATTAAATCTTACTACCTTAATCCAATGCTCTTGATTCTTTGACCTTCTTCCTCTTCTCCACAATTAACAAACCCTAATCATGATATATCACAAAAAGGGCAGCAAGGTTACCAACCATTTTATATAAAATTAATAACATAATTCAAGTAACTCCTAAACCCCTTAAAGCTTCCATCTTTGTTCTTGAATTTTTAGAGTTTATTTCCTTAACCCTAAAAATTCCCTCTTGGCTCATTCCTACATGATTTTTCATGTAGATTCCAAATATCTACTTAGATTTAAGAAAATAAAACTTCCTCTTCCAGTTTCAGCCTGGCCAAACCACTATGGTTCATTTTCTAAAAATTACAACTTTGATTTTATGGCTTCCAACACTTATTCTTTAGGTTTATCCTACACTATTTTTCATTTTGAACACAATGGAAGCCTCAAAAATTTGAAAAACACATCCTAGGGTCTAGTTCTTGCTTTGTCCGAAATGGTCCTCATGCAACATAACAAAGAAAACACACCAAAATCAACCTACAACCACTTGTAACTACTAGGATCTATCTTGCTTTGAAGTGTTCTAGCAAGATTTAGCAACCAAACTTCCTTTCCCACTCAATAAACATTTCGGCTAGCTCAAGAAAAAAGGGAGAGCCAGAAATTTTAACCATACAACTCAAGCAAACAAGGCAAGGAACAACTTAGAACCAAAAACTAACCTTGGATCTTAGTTGGATGATCAAAGTTGCTCCCTTTCTCTTGATTTCTCCATCAAGCTCTCTCTTTTTTCCTCTCTTCTTGCCTTGGCCGAAACATTAATCAGATTTTAGGGGGAGGAAGAGCTCAATTAATGTACCAAAATATCCCAACCACCATCATAAATAAGTTGTCAAGTGTCACCTTCCTACTTAGTCTTGAAATTTCTCTCTTAATTAAGTAAATCATAATGTAATTAAATTCCAAAGTCAAGATCCTCTCCACTTAATGCTTGACACTTGGAAAGCTTTAATTACCATCTATTAGGGGCTTGACAAGTGGCAACTTGTGGGCCAAGTAAAGTGCAAGACTCTAGTCTTCACTTTATCAGTGCACTTTTACTCCGAGTTTGATTTCTTTTCTATAATTACAGTGCTCTGGCTTCTGTAATTATTTTTTTTCAAATCCATAAATTATTCTCCTTAATTTTATCTTCCCAAATTGCCCTCTTTGTCTCAAATTTAATTTCCCAATAATAAATAAAAAAGAAAACTAATTTCCTTCTCTTTAGTGATTTTTCCAATTTTCAAAGTAATTGGGAAAAATCTTGGATACTTGAGAGTCTTCTTTTAATTCCATAATCTCTTATAATTTCTTGGGATATCATAGGAATTTCCTTGAGATTTTATTCTCCTTCCAAATATTTATTTGGAATTTTTCAAATATTTATTTGGAATTTTCCAAATAAAAGGCCTTAAACTAGCTTAAATCGCCCTTAAATTCCTTTGTAATTTCTTTAAGAGTAATTTGGTCATAAAACCAATTTTATAATCCCATATAACTCTCAAAGGATATCATCCTTATTTTTTCTTAATTTTCTGAGGCTTGGAAATATTTTTCCATAATTATTCTTGACCAATTTTCCTTGATTAATCAAACTTTTCATAATTGGCTTGGAAAACTATAATAATTATTTTCCGCTAAAATTCTTCTATTTCTCCTTGTCATTTTTGACCCTTAATTATTTAAGAATATCCCTATTCCTAAATGTCATATTACTGGATGTGACAGGGTATCAAGTCCCAAACTTGATTCCTCTTAGATCGGTTCAACTCTTCCTACATGGCCACTATCCAAAATTCATCGGATAGAGCCTCATCAACATTGGTTGGTTCAATGTTTGAAATAAATACATAAAAACCACACTTCATTAAACACTTGTCTCCAGGTCTTAACTCCTTCATTGACTTCACCGATGATTTAGTCTACAGGGTGGTCTTTGTTATGTCTCTAAGAAGTAGGTTGTTCTAAATTATCCTGAGAAAACATTTCATTTAATTTGTCTTTATTTTTTTCATTTTTTCATTTGATGACTTGCCTAGATTCAATTTTTCTAGACCTTGAACAATCTCAACGTCATCATCATCTAGAGGTTTGGAGGTTGACTCAGTTTCAGCAAACACAACATGAATTGATTTTTGTATAGCAAAAGTTCTTTTATTAAAAACTCTATAAGCTTTACTACAGTTAGAATATCCTAAAAATAAACCTTAATCAGCTTTAGGATCGACTTTATCAAGATTTTCTTTATTGTTGTTGTGAATGTAGCATTTGCTTCTAAGATCCTTAGATAATCTAGATTTGGCTTCCTTTCTTTGTACAGCTCATAGGGAGTCTTTTTGAGCAATGTTCTAATGTATGCTCTGTTAAAGATATAGCATGTCGTACTTGTGGCTTCTACCTAAAACACTTGAGATATTCCTTTTTCATTTAATATTGCTCTGGCCATCTTTGTGAGAACCCTGTTCTTTTGTTCCATGACTCCATTTTGTTGAGGCGTTCTTAGTGCTGACAAATTGTGATCGATGCCATGTTCATCGCAATAGTCAGCAAAATCATTATTCTCAAATTTTCCTCTGTCATCAGTCCTAATTGACACAATAGACATACCTTTCTCATTTTGGACCTTTTTTACAAAAATAATGAATGCATTAAAAGTCTTGTCTTTTGAGGAGAGAAACAGCGTCCAAGTAAAGCTTGAATAGTTATCAACTATCACTAGAGTATATAAGTTTCCACCAAAACTTTTAACTCTTGATGGACCAATCAAATCCATATGAAGTAATTGGAGTGGTCTCTCAATTGAGACTGACTTCCTTGATTTAAAGGAGGACTTTGTTTGCTTTACTTTCTACAAGCATCATAAATAATGTCACGTTCACAATGAATTTTAGGTAAACCAATAACTAAATCTTTTTTTATTAATTTTGAAAGTTGATTCATATTTACATAAGCAAGATGTTTATGCCAAACCCAGCTTTCATCATTTTTACTCACAAAACAATTTTAGAAAACTTTGACTCTATTTGGATAGTTTAGCAGTTACCGTCCCTTGGAGCTTTCAATTTCACATTCAATTCTTCCTTCTTAAGTAGTAGGTCATCCTTGCTGATGATCATGCATCCTTCTGAATCGAAGATTATCCAGTTGTTCTTATCAGCACTTTGACTAACACTGAGTAGGTTGTGACATAATCCTTCAATGTAATAAACATCTTCTACTTTTATTCCTTTGTCACTTCCTATTTCTCTGATTTTCAGCTATTCTACTGGATTGATTTCCTCCAAAACTTACTTTACCACCTTCCTTGGGTTTGAATGTGAAGAACTTGTCAGTATCATTCATCATATATCTTGAACACCCACTATTGATATACCATTTTGTTTGTTCTGGATACCTTAAGATAAACCTGCAATAGAAAAATCAAGCTTTAGGTATCCATAGTTTCTTAGGTCCTTTTCTGCTTAGTATGGATTGTTCGTGATATATAAGTATCTTTGGGCACCCACTGTAATGTCCCATAAGTTCTTTTCTTCTTGTGATAACAAGAAGATGTAGTATGACCCTTACGGTTGCAGTAAGAACAATGCACGAAGGGATTAGACGAATGAGCTCCTAGTATTACTTTGAGTATTTCACTGTCCTTTGTGAATTTTTCAATAGTCTTTGTGAGCTCTTCGTTTTTCCCTTTGGTCTGCTCACACTCTGCACAGATTGGTAGGTTGACTTCCTTTTGCCTCAATTGTTCATCTAAACTCTTGATTTTCTTTTTGGAGCTTACTAACTCCTTACACTACAAAAAAACATCAAATTAGCGACAGAATTTAGTGATGAAATTTTTATCACTAATCAAAATTAGTGACAGATTAGTGACGGAATTTAGTTAGCGACGGAATTGTTTCCGTCACTAATTTCATTGTCATTAAATAATTAGTGACTGAATTCAAAATTCCGTCACTAATTAGCGACGGATTAGTGACGAAAATTTTCTGCCACTAATCCATCACTAATTAGTGACAGATATCCTACAAAAATTCTGTTACAAAATAGTGATGGATTTGTAATGGAAAATCTCGTCACTAATCCGTCGCTAAATTTTTTATTTTGAAAATTTCAAACTACCATATGGCAACCATTGATTGCCGCCACATGTCATGTCTATGACTACCACCTCATCACCGATTGCCACCTCATATTCTCCTCTCTCTGCCATGCCGCCATGTCATCTCCTCATCTATATAATCACCACGTGTCTATCACTATGAGCCACCACGTCATCAATGACTGCCAGCTCACCAACTCCTCTCTCTCCTATGTAGCCACGTCATCATAGTATCCACATCATCGCCACGGGTCCATCATTGTGATCACTAGACACCACCTCAACTCCTCCTTTCTCTCATACAGCCATGTCATCATAGCGTCCATGTCATCGCCACATGTCCATAATTATGAGCCGCCACGTCATTGCCATGTCCACATCATCACCACATCACAAATTGAGCCAATTTGTGAAGAAGTGTTGGTTTGAACCCAAGACCTCCTGTGTGATAAAACCTTTGCCAATTGAGGTGAGAAGCACATCTGAAATTTTTATACAAAAATAAATAAATATAATATTTCTAATAACAAATACAAATATATATAGTAGATATTATATACATAATTTAATATATATATATATATTATATAATTAAATATATTATTATTATTTGCATTTAATTTTTATATTTAGAAAAAAATTTCTAATAATTTTTATTTTTATTCAAATATTTAACAAAATAACAAGTATGTTATTTATTTTTATTTTATTTTCTTTTATAATATTTGTGTTTTTTCATTTTTATATAATATATTATTAAAAATTATGGTATATTATATTTTTATTTTAATAATAAGTTTAAAACCTAATTATTATATATTTATATTTATATTAATTATTATATATCCAGCCACCCTTGCACGAAATTTTGAGGTGTTTTAGGCAAGGAATCATCCAACTTACTTCAAAGAAACAGTAAGGTATGTCCAAGCATCAATATCTCTAAGTTTTACATTGATTAAACAAGGATTTTTGCTTGGGAAAATGCTGGAAAAATGCTGGAAAATTCTGAGAAATTTGGTTGAGATGTGTGATGATTAGGGAAGGATAGAAACCTTAATAAGTAAGTGGAATAAGGAAGATTAAGTGATGTATGGATTGATTTTTGGATGAAAACAAAGTTAGGGTTTAAGGGAAGGAATTTCGTTCAGCACTGTTCATAAAGAAGCAATTTGATTTTACTTGATTTGATATTTCCAATGGCTTTAAAACATGTTTTTGTGTAGGGATATAATGTTGGAAAGTATTTAAAATCATTGGAATCAAAAACAAAATTTTTGGAAGCATATAGCCCCCTAGTCGGCCAAGAGGAGTTCATGGGGAAGGAGTTTGAATTTTAAAAATCTGATTGCACCATTGGATTCCTCATAAAAAATTGTGTAGGATTGATTCATGAGATGGTTGATTCTAAAGGAGGAATCAATTTGTTGAAAATCAAAGACAAAAGGGGGGAAATTGTTAAGTAATGTTAAAGTGTTGGAACTAAGTTGTCTTGTGATTAATACGGCCTATGTTTATGCTTGGTTTAATAGGCATTGAGAGGAGGAATTAAAGAGAAGCATTGCTCCTTGGAGGAATTAGTTGGACAAGCTTTGCAAAGGTAGCTTTGAATTATAATTTGATTGTTTATCTTGCTCGTTTGTTGTGATTTGTTGTTGCTAGGATTTGGAGGAATTTTGTGGTGACTTTGATTGTTGATTAACATTGGTTATGCTTTGGCCAAATGCTTTGTGATATGTCAATATGGATAATATGATGTTCCTCTCCTTGTATGATATTTGGTATGAATTCCTATGAGTTGGGAATGGTTTGGATTGCATGACATATCACAATTTAACTTGCAATGATTTACATGATAATTATAATTCATATGCTACTGAGATTTCTTTGAAATCTCATTCCTTCTATGTCATTTTTTGCACTAATTAGGAAGTGGACCAGGCATGGATCAAGGCAAGGAATTGGTATTGGGATAGTGGAGCAATATGTAATTAATGTTGTTATGTTATGTTGTGTAAGGTACCATTGAACTTTATGTAATGGTTGTATCTAGTGATGGATGATGTTATGATGTGTATTATACTTTATTCTCATGCCCTAATATTGGAATTATGCATGGTACATTATGGAATGGATGTAGAAAAAGGAAAAGGGGAAATAAATTAAAGAAAGGGACAATTAGGGGATAGAAATTCCCTAAAAAATGCCAAACTTGTGGCACATAAAATAAGGAGTAATTGTTGGAGTTTGGACGTGACATTTCACAGCCAAATAGATCTCATTTTTAGCTTTAAAAGAAGTGATAACTTGTTAAATTTGGAGTTGTGTGCTAAGAGTTATGCTCTTCCAAAGTTGGGCAAAAATACTAGAAAATCAAAAATTTACCAAATGAACAGTATACTTTGACGAATTTCCTAGAAATATTCTAGATCGAATTGGACCTAATGATTATTTTTTCTCCATAGAAATCTTAGCAAGCTTTGTGTGAAAATTGGAACCACTTCGTTTTGATTTTTCTAAATTTGTTATGAATTTTCAAAGTTGGCCCATTTTGGATGAATAGTGTACGGACAAGATGAACCGTGAAATTCCTGAAATTCAAAATTTTTCATCCAGAAACATTACAAAACAACTTATATTGGTTCTAATTGACATATAATGGATTATAAAGAGAGGTGTGACATTCTGTCACTAATTTCCATCACAAAATGAGAGTTAGTGATGGATTAGTGACCAAAATTAGTGACAGAATTTATTCTGTCACTAATTTCTATCACTAATCATTTAAAACAAAATTAACGACAAACTTGTAACAGAATTTAGTAATCGAATAAAATTCCGTCACTAATCCTTCACTAATTTAGCGATGGAAATTTTTCATCACTAAACTTTGTTGCTAATTTTAGAGACAGAATTTATGAGATTGGTGATAGATTAGCGACCGAATACAATTCCGTCGCTAATGCATTGTTTTTTTTTTTGTAGTGTTAGCTATTCTTACTAATTCATAATGTAAAGCATGATATTCCAACTGTAATTCATCATAGGAGGGTTCATAAATGATTAGCTCATTAGTCTTTGAATCTTCATCTTCTTATGCTACGAGACAAATGTTGGCTGTCTCTTCATCGTCACTACCATCATCTTCTGCTGAGCTATCTCCCCATATTGAGGTGACGAAGGCCTTCTTCATCCTGAATTTTTTCTTCTATCTTTGTCCTTTGATCTGGATAATTGAGGATAGTATGCTTTGATGTGTCCAGGTTTCTTGCATTCAAAGCAGATGATTGGTTCTTTAGGTTCCGTCTGAGACGTAGAGGCATTCGCTTTGGTTGAGACATGGAGGTATTTCACCTTGGTTGAAATCTCTTTCTGGCTTTGTTCTTGTAGAATTTTTTGAATCTCTTGATTATGAGACCTCTTTCTTCATCCTCCAGGTCTTCTTCATCATCTTCTTTACTGTCTTGAGCTTTGAGAGAGATGCCTTTTGCGAGTTGTCTCATTCATTCTTTTTTGTACTTCTGCTTACTCTCATACTCCGACAAGCTTCCAAAGAGTGCAGCAACTGAGTGGATTGATTCTCCTTCTGCTTCTTTAGTGGCTGTCACTTTTGGTTTCTACTCTTTCATGAGTCTGCTAAGGATCTTTCTCACTGGATCCTCTTGGCTATATTTTTTACCGAGAGCATTCAAATGATTAATGAGGTGTGAGAACCTTACTTCTATATCTCGAAAATGCTCTCCGTCTTTCATTCTGAACAACTGAAATTTGTGGTGAGGGTGCTAATTCTACTTTGTTTCATCTTGGTTGTTTCTTCGCGAGCTATCTTTAGAGCTTCCCACATTTCTTTTGCCGTTGGCTTGAAATTTGGAAGTACTCTTTCTAACTTAAGGCAGAGGTGAGCATATTAATCTCTTTGTCATTTAGTAGAATAAGCCTTTTATCCTCATCATCAAATTCACTTGGATTCTTAGGCACCTGTTGATTATTCTCTGTCGTCTAGGGAACATAATTGTCTTGTTCTATTACGTCTCATAATCCATATTTTGAAGCCTTGATGAAAATTTTTATTCTCATCTTCTAAAAAGTAAAATTTTTTCTGTTGAATCTTGGTGGTTTTATTATAGAGCATCTTTAAGGCAACACACTATCACCAACTCCTACCATTAGGATCTCTCTTGAGACAGTTAAGTCTTATTTAAGAGACCTGCTCTGATACCAATGTTAGTATAGCAATTTCACCCCAAGAGGGGGTGAATTGGGTGATGAAAAAATTGCTTTCAAATTTAAATAACTGAATCAAGAAGAATAGATAAAGTTAGAGAGATTTCACTAAAGGAGAGTCAGAGAAGAAAATCACGTAAGACTTTATACTGGTTCGGTCTTAACCACTTGACCTATGTCCAGTTCTCAAAACACCTCTGAGTTTCTTCACAAAATTCTAAGATTTTAAAGGGCTTTGTGTGCCATGGTACAGTAACTAAATTCTCTCAATCACTCCCCCTTACTTTCTGTAAAGATACAATCCTCTCAAGAATCCCACACTCTTGAGTCACCCACTAATTGAGTGTAAAAAGATTTTTACGGACTCTCTTCAAGAGTGTATATAAGATAAATACTAAGCTTAGACTTTAAAGAGAGTATTGAATGCAAGGAATTAATACAACAAATGGTAGCTTAAGTTTGTAACTGCTTCATTTAATGCTCCACATTTTATATTCTGAGAATCTTAGTTATCCGTTAGAGACAAGGGCTTGTATCCTTTGAAGAGTGTTTGAGGAGGTTGGTAGTTGCAACAGTTGATTCACATTTAACACGTTTTTGATAGGTAGTTTAAAGCTACAATAATTTTTGGTTGAGCCTCATAACCTGTAGAAATATCTTTGCAATAAATACAGTAAGTTGATTTATTAGAAAATACAAACAATTAAATAAAGAAATGATCAACGTTTGATGTTGTCTTAAGAATTGAAATTCATAGATTAGAGAACAAAAAATCATAGAATTATTTCTTCAAAGAACTTATCGATAAATAGTCTTATCGATAAGGTTATCAACTAATCAGAAAGTAAGAATTTGAAAACAAGACTTATTTATTGAAGTCAATATCGATCAAAATATTTATCGAAAAGGTTATCGATAAAGAGTGAAATATAAAACAAAGTGACTTATCATGAGGATTCTTCAAAAACTAAGTGAAAAGATTTGTAACTTGAATCCCATATAAGTCATGGGATATTTTTGCTTTAAGTAATAATATAAGATGAAGAATGAAGGTTGAAGAAAGCTTAAAGATAGAATAATATCATATTTTTTGAAAATAGTGTGAGAAACAATTTCAGACAAAATAACTAAACCTTATTGAGGACGTTATCGATAACTTACTTTATTGAAAAGGTTATCAATAATTGAGGTAGATTTTCAAATTCATTTTAAACAACTTTATCAAAAAGCTTACCGAAATGATGGTTTAAATCAAGTTTATCGAGGAGCTTTTAGAAAAGGCTTTTAAAAAGAGATTAGGCCGAAATAACAAGAGGAAGAAAAAGTGACTTTTTATCGATAAAGTATTTGATAAATATATTTATCGATGATGAATTATCGATAAATGAATTTATCGATAAGGTTATCAATAAATTTTACTACTGAAAATATAACTTTTAAAACATAAATAGTTTTATCGAAAATTCTTTTGGAAAACATAAATGATTCAATAAAACTTTAGAAGAACAATGCTTAGTCATTTTTTGATCATGTTATTGAGAATTATAGAGTTCGATAGACACATCGATAAGCCAATACGCATTAACAGTTTGTATTATAGATAAACTTACCCATTTATCAAAGAAGTTTTCAAAAACCTTATTTATCGATAATGTCATTGATAAATGCTTAACAGTAAAGGTAAATGTCGAAAAACAAAACAACTTACTTTGTCATCATCAAACCTTTAAATTTAGCATATATTTGTTCTTTAACTTTATGTAAAATCTTAGTTTGATCACTAATAACTTTTCTTAAAACTATTTGTATATTTTTTATCGTAAAATTTTTAGTCTTAAATATTTTGTTGTAACAATTATTGTTGTTTTGAAAAGTAAACTCAAAATGTTAGCATTTAAAAATGTTTTGGTAACATTTAAGATCTCGACATGGGTTTTTTATTAACGTTTTTGGGATTAGAGAATTAAAAATATACTCTTTAAATAATGATTTAAAATAAAATCTTAAATTAAATTAAAAGACTAAAATCATAAAGTACTTTTGCCATTTTTAAAAGTACCCATTTTAATATTTGTATTGGAGTTTGGAAACTAATTTACCACTAGGAATAAAATGACTCCTCCAAAAATCTCTTACGGGAAAAAAACAGATGGAGTGATAAACTAAGAAAGCCAGGCATTTTTGTAACCAAAAAGGGAGAATTTTTACCAAAAAAAAAGAAGAATTATAATAACATACTAAGAAAGAGATTTAATTATCCTAAAGTCCATTAATCAAAAAACATTAATGACAAGTTTCAGGGTAGAAACATGATAACAGGCTCATCTGAACACTTGTCATTGAAATTTTTTGGTAATAAATTTTTTTTTGGATCCCAGGATCATTCTAAAAAAGAAAGAGAAGTATCAAATCATTATCTCCATTGTTCGCTTTTAAACTTTTTGGCTTCCGAAAACCAACATGGGTTTGCATCGCAAAAAAAAAAAAAAAAATCAATACTTCATTTAGGGGGTGTTTTTGGTAAAAAAATATACGAGCTGTTTGGTATAATTAAAAAAATTTTTTTAAAAGTGCTTTTATGCAAAATAAGAAAAAAAACTTTATTATATACTTATTTTATATACCATAAAATCATTTTTAAAATTATAGTCTAATTTACCTAAATACCCTTTTAAATAAACTATCAATTTCATTTATTTGGCGAGAATGTTGGCATCGGTCCAATAATCCGGACTGATTCCTTGAAATAACAGGTTGTGCAAGCAGACTGGCAGTTTACTTAGGTCTCAGTCACCTATGTGTGTGGTTACGCCCGATCATGGGCAGTCTTGAGCTTTCAACAACATTATTGTTACTGTACAACAAATTCTCATGGATGCATTAGATTTTTTATTTGAAAATTTAAACCAAAAAAAATCTTTAAAAATTCAGAATCCCAACTCAAAAATAACTATAAAAATATTATAAATAAAAAAGAAATAGAGAAAAATAAGAGAAGAAGAGAGGATAAACCAGAGAAAGTATTTCTCATTCCATTCCAGGTATTCAATACATTATACATGTCCTCTATTCATCGGCATAACTTTACATCTTTGATAGAATCTACAGATTACATAATAATATGAGATAATTGTGGGATATAAAGATAACAGGAGATATTGAAGATTATAGGAGATATAGGAGATAATGGGAGATATATAGACATCTACAAAGATATTATATATTCATAACACTCCCCATTGAATGTTCAATATATATGAATGTGCCTAATAAAAAAACTTCAACTAGAAAAAACCCTATGGGATAAAAAACCACGGAAGAAAAAGAGTACATAATTCATTGATACATTCCACAATGCGACTTATTAAAAATCTTGCTAAGAAAGCCTAATGAGACAAAATCATAGATAAGAAAAAAAGAGTATAGCATGTATCAACTCCCCATCTTGGCAACATCAATTGACATCTTCAAGCCTGCAAAGTCTGATATAACAAATAAGCCTTCTAAATATTATAGTGAGATAAAAACGTCAAATATGAATTTCTAAAAATGTCAAATAATCTTCTAAAAAATCATGAGGCAAATAATTCTTTATGGTTTACCTACACGTGGATCATATTGTGATCTCTCAATATAAGGATCAAACAAAAATACTTTATCTATATACTAGTAAGATTAGTCTTGGATGCCTTCAGATAAATAATATTACCTCTACGATACCTTAAAGTAATAAAGAATATTTAATTTTATTCTAACATCTTCATATTGATAAAGAACTATTATGCTAATTAGTAAATGATAGATGAGGTTTTGTATGGCTAGATAGATATATAAGTGGTTCAGTGATACTAAGATATGGTATTTATGGACCAAGTGTTTATTTATCACCTTCTGGAGGTCTAAATCGATCTTTAGTCCATATCTAAAGATCTTGCAACAATCGAAACATATAATAGATGTGACTTATCCACATAATGGATGTGACTTATCCATATTTATTCTTCACAAAGCTTTCATTTCAATTTTTTTCTTAAAGTAATTTGCAGCTTTTAAAAACTCATCAGGAGTTTCGATGCTATTATCATAAATAGTATTGATAAAAAATTTGTTTTGAATCTTTTCACAAATAGACAAGTTGAAATTTGTTTACATAATTCCTTCTGTCGATATTAAAAACATATACCTCATATAGGGACTTAATTGAGCAGTGTTCTTGAGAACATAATTGTATACTTTTAGAAACTTGAATCCTTTAAGGATTTTCATACATTATGATCCAAATCTGTTCATGCATTGGATCGTTTGAATTTACACAAGGATTTGAATCCTTCTGGGACTCGCATATAATTTACTATATAGTGAGTCATATGTTATAGTTATATATTTCCATGACACACATGAAAAAACTTCATTTATTATCGGACTGCCAAATTGATAAGACATGTAATTTAATCATAAGACTTTATTTCTCTTTTTATTGTACAAATGCCTATTTACATGATATTAGCATTACACTTCAATTGTTTGGGCTAAGGATACACAAATCCTTATTATATTGCATCTTTCTTTCTGTTAGCCAATCATTTTTTTGTCTGTATCTCATGATAGATTTATATATAAGATCTTCATTTAATCACGTGATATCATCACTAAAATTTTTCGACAATTTATTCCTTTATCGGTCCCCTTTCTTTTATGACATAACATATCAAGATTTCTTTTTGTTTTCAGACACTTAAGCCTCTTCAAGGGTCAAATAGTTATATCTTAACTTCTTTTGCAATTCATGCCTCCTTAGTATAATCATCATGATCATTTGCTCCTTTTTCTTTTCTTTTGGAACTGATCATACTCTCATGCTTTTAGCATGTCTTAAAACATAGGAGCATTTTTAGCTGGAATATAAGAATTAAAAATTCCCATTTGGGTCAGTAATTACAAATGACAGATATTAGTAATATTTTATGAATGCAATACTTTATGAACCTCTAGTTCATATTATTATATTTGAAGATCTACATTTGATAATGAAAATGTATTCTATGTGTTCTCTTTTCCAGTGCATATTTTCTCTCTCATATGGGAACGTATAGTGTAGATCTCCCAAATCCATAAGTCTCCTTTAGAAACATTATTTTGTTTCATTTAGAGACAGACAAGAATAAAGAGATTCTTATCCAACATTGATCTCAACTTACTTTTAATATCCATCTATATGTATTATTACGGTGGAATAATAGATATTGCACATTCTAAGATGGAAAATGCTGAGCTCCTGATCAAACGCCAATTATAATGGGAGAATTCACAATACCTTGTTGGCTTGATGCATTTATGTGCAAAATATATAAAATCAATCATTCAAACACTTAAAAGGAATTCTATTCTCATAAACTTTGGTCTAGTTATTTATAGAGGCTTTTACTAAGCATATAATTATCAGCAACATGAAGAACAATCAATAGCAATCTTAATGAGAATCATATTGATTTCATAATCAGCAACTTCTGTACTCAGTATAATTATTTGAACATATTTGCAAACTTCATGTTGCAAGTTGATCACAAACACCTGTGATCATTTCATAGATGCACCTTTCACTCATAGGGTATTAATTTAGTCCGCATGTGTCTAAATGGGCTGATATATAAAATTGATACATTATAAATTTGCACGGATCTAATTTTGAGTACATCTAATGATGTTCTCTTTTAGTTCTTTTGAGAACAAATAGCATATAAAAATTCTTGAATCATATACCATTTTTAAATAATCTTTTAGTTCTTTAAATATGGTAATGCACATTTTTTGTATGATATTTTGTATCATTATGATTTGGGATGATCTGATCAGTCATGCTAAACTATAAATGCATAAACTTCTGGTTTATTATAAAAATATTCTCAGTTGTTGGTAAACTTCTTGTTACCACGATTATTGATTTTTCACCTTAATATTTCATAAGGAATATGTTATCAATTATGAATTTTATTTTGGGATAATAAATCATGATATAGCTTTTCTATAGCCTTATTTTTCATCTTTTACCAATAATAGAAACTTGGACACTCATAGAGGGTTAAATGCCACTGACTCTTCTAGAGCCTTTTTCAAAAAGGAATATGAAATATAAGAAATGACATTAATATTAATGATAACAAATTCCATCCAATATGATTCACACTCGTATCCCAACAATCTCCCCCTCAAGTGTGAGTCATATAAATATATTTTCTTATTTATGTATTTAAATAGAGAGTGAATAAATATAGAGCTATAATAATTTTCAACTTGGAAATTCAAATGTTTCACTTTAAGACCTTTTGATAAACAAATATTCTAATATATGTGTTTGTGGATCATAATTTTTATTATCAATTTCTTTTCTACTCATAAAAAATGGGGGCAAGTACATTAGTTATTTAAGAACTATATCGATTTTGTTTACCAGCTCTTTAGGAACTATATCAACCTTTTGTTATTAGTTCTGCTGAAACTATATCAATTTTTTGATTACATATAATTCTTCAGAACATGCTATATATAGTTTTTCAGGAACTAACATATATTATTATTTCACTATATGATATATTTTACTTTTTGTTATGCTTTTTTAAAATATGAATTATTTTTTTTCCCGAAACATATATATCTTCTCGATATTTTGTTATTCAAAAACTTTATTTCTTTACATCTATTATGTAATGATTCAAAACTTATTTATAAATTTATAAATTCAATAGAAAGAGATCTATAAGGACTAAAATCAAACTGTATAGTTACAAAGATTTGAATCATAAGTCTTCAGGGCTATTTATAAGTCATTAGTCTTCAAGACTCTATAATAAATATATATTTTTAAAGGTCATTTGTGTCACTTAATATTTGAACTATAAGCCTTCGGGGCTTTAAAAATACCGTAAGTTATTATCTTCATGTCATTCAATAACATGAGTATAATGGGTTGTTGTTCATTTAGTAATAAAAAATTATATTATTAATAAATATCAAATTGAATGTCAAGAATATATGAGAATAAGATAAGAATAAAATTAAGATTTAAATTAATAAAAATTAAAACATAAATGTAACATGAAGTAAGAAGAAAAGGTAAATTTTGTACCAATACATCCTTCACTATATAGTTAATAGTTTCTCATAATAAAAGACATTAGAGTCATTAGTCTTGTGGGTTATAATATTTATCGCCTTCAAATAAAAATTATAATTATCATAATTTTCTTTTATAAACAAACTATATAATGATATTTCAAAGAATCAAAACTATATGGCTTTAGGCCACTTAATAAAAAAAATTAAAGATACATGGCATCTAGCCATTTAATTTTAAAATAAAAAAAATCAAAGATATATGGCTTTTGGCCATAAGATAGAAATTTAAAGTTATAATTCTAGCCATTTAATAAAATTAAAAAAATCAAATATATATGGCTTCAAACCATAAAATAGAAAACCAAAATTATATGGCTGCTACCCATTTAATAAAATAAAGAAAAATTAAATGTGTGTGTGTAGCTTTTGGCCATAAAATAAAAAATCCAAATTATATGACTTGTAGCCATTTAATAAGAAAAAAAATCAAATATCTATGGCTTCTAGCCATAAGATGAAAACCACACCTAAATGACTTTTAGTCATTTAGTAAGATAAAATATCGAATATATATGACTTCAAGCCATTTAACAAAATAGAGAATTAAATATATGTATATATGGCTTTTAGCCATAAGATAAAAAGTCAAAATTGTATGACTTCTGGTCATAATATAGAAAATCAAAATCATATGGCTTCTAGCCATTTAATTTGAAAAGAATAAAAAATTAGAGTTATATGGCTTCTAGCCGTTTAATGTCAATGAGATGAAAAATTAGAGTTATGTGGCTTATGGCCATTTAATTTTAGATGGCAACACTTTAAGGATATTGCTAGTATCTATTGGAACTTCAGGTTCTATCGAAATATTGACATCAGGTCAATAAGGAGTAGAGGGGGAAAAATTATCTTCACAATTAGTTTGGAAGGTATAATATTCATATCAAATTAAATTGCAGCATTAAAATGTAAAGCGAAATCTCCAATCTTAACCATAGAACCCGATGTATAAAACAACAGTAAAAGAGCTTTTCAATTCCATATAGTGGCTCAGATTATCTTACAAGATCGATTACAGATTCAAATACCTCGAAATACCATATATACAATATTCAAGATATTTTCATTTGAATAGAGCAAATGATACTTTAGGGAAAAAAAATCATAGAGGTGATACCTTAAAGTTATGCTAGGAATCAAAGATATATCATACGTATTTTGGTTAGAGTTTCGTGCTTGATAACGTATATAGATAAAAAAGAAATAGAGAAGAATAATAGATAAGAAGACAGGATAAACTAGATAGAGTATTTCTCATTCTATTTCAGGATACTCAATATATTATATGTGGCCTCTATTTATAGGCACAGTTTTACATCTTTGATAGAATCTACAAATTACATAATAATATGATATAATTGTGGGATATAGAAATAACGGGAGATATTGAAAATTATAAGAGATAAAAGAGATAATAGGAGATATATGGACATCCATAAAGATATTATTATATTCATAACAAAAAAACATGTTATCATTTATTTTTTAAATGTTGTCAATTGTTATTAAATTGTACTAAATAAGATTCATTTCAAAGAGATTCAAAAATATTTTCTTAGAATTCTCCTTTTTGCCCCCTTTTTTTAAGGTAGAAATTGACACATCAAATCAAGTCAAAATCAAATTAAGTCATAAAAAATGTCCTAGATTTTTTTTTCCAGTACAAGAATCACACATAAATAAATATTGATTCAATGTATTAAAACCTAACTTGAATCCTAGTGACCTAGTGAACCAGGTCTTTGATAGCTCAATTTAGAGTTTTAGACAGATTGACCATATAGATTTAATTTTATAGTAATTCTAAGAAAGTGTGAAATAACATTGTTTGAGTTAAAAAAAAAGAGGTTAATCTACATCCACACCCTAAAATATTTAGTAGTACATCCACCATCTACTATATTTTTTGTGCAATTTTATACTTAGAAATTTAGAATGCTAGATGCACAAAAAAATAATTTACAGTATTGAATGCACCTGAAAAATATTTTAGGACATTAGATATACCAAAATATAATTTAGGGTGTTGTATGTATCAAAAAAAAATACTTCAAGGTATTTGATGAACTATAAAATATTTTAGAGTATTAGATGTATTTTAAGAAAATATTCAAAGTCCATATGCATTTAACCCTTAAAAGGATTAGTTTATTTTGATAGCATTCATATATATGTTTATAATTTTATTTTGTTAGATCATGCCTAATATATGAATATTTTATTTGCTGATGAATTGATGCCTTTTCAATTGAAGTATTACTTTTTTCTGGGTTATATATATTTTTTAATAAAAACAATTAAATGCATTAATTATAGAAAAAAAGCAATACAAAAGGTATAACTAGATATAAGAAGTAAAAGAGGGACAAGAGCTATGAAATAAAATTAACCTAGAATCTAGAGAAGAAGCTACTTGTACACGGATAAAAATAAAAAAAGAAAAGAAAGTTAACATTATTCTTATGAATGACATTGGAAGAGATATATATATATATATATGTATGATTTTTTTTTATAAATTTTAATTGAATTTTATTATTTAATTTAATTATGATAGGACACTAATTCAATTCAAATGCGGTTAGACTATTAATTTTAACCACTACTAATTTAATCAGTCCGATTTCGATATATTATTTTCATCAACGCAATCCCTTGAATGCAGCCACTAACATCTTTTCAGCCAGCAATAATCCAAAATGGAACCAAAAAAAAAAACTAGAATTTTGTTTGATAAGGTTGTTTGGTATCAGGTAAGTGCTCTCACATAAAACTTCTCATTTATATTTACTTTTAGCCCATTTGGTTCAATTACATGAGAGGACTACATATAATGTTGATATAAAAAGCTAATTCAAATGTTTGGTTGGGCTCGTGTAATGTAAAAAGCATTATATTTTGTAATGCGGTAATAATTTTATTCCCCAAATAAACAACAAGAAAGTAGGATCTAATACTTGACAAGGGATTAAGAGCAACTGGTCACATGGTGCTGTTGGGATTCAAGAATTTGTGGATCTAGATGGTAACACAAGAGCTTGGTGGAAGTGGAATATGAGTGGTCTCTTTACAGCTAAATCTGCCTATGAATCTCTCAACTCCACAAATGAGGACGACCACAGAAATTGGAAACATATTTGGAAGATGAAGATTCCACAGAGATACAAGACGTTTGCTGTTAATGTACCATAAACGACTAATCACTAATAAACGCAAGTTTAAATTTGGTATCCATCCAAATGGCCTCTGCGATAGGTGCAGTCAGGAAATGGAAGATGAAGCTCATGCCCTTCGTGATTGTGTAGATATAAAAACAATCTGGAAATTGATTATTAAGCAAGAGTTCCATGACAGATTTTTCTTTGGCGACCTTCAAGATTGTTTCCACATGAACATGAGAAGAGATATGAGAAAGATGGAGGTGGATTGGAAAAGCTTCTTTACCATTTTACGTGGCTCACTTGGAAAGCTAGAAACGACCTTATCCATTCAAATACTAACATGAATCTGAACATGATGCTGATAACCCCTCAAAATTCCTACCAATTTAACTTGTTTTAACACTCTTTTTGGGTTTTGGAAGCTAATTGTATAGGGTTATTCCCTTAAAGTTGAAAAATATGACTTGAAAAAATAAACTCTGATTTATCCTAAATTGGGGATTATTTGTGTAATGCTTCTAAGATTCTTGGTATAGGAAATAGCAAGAACTGGAAGATGAATGACAAGGGAAAGATTCAACCAATTTTAATTGATCCGAGGAAGATCAAGGACCCAGATTGAGCAACAATGGAAGAACCAAGCTAAGGAGGAGGTTGAAAAAGCACCATCTGCCATGGTGCATGAAGCAATCCACCGCGACTTCTCAAACAGAAAGGAGGAGAGACATTTTGCATAAGGCGCCATAGCGCCTGTCTAAATCGGCTGCGACGCCTAGCCCTTTTCAAGGAGCTTGCCATTCTGTAATAGGCATCGCAGTGCCTGGATAAATCCGCCAAGGCGTCCAATCCCGTTTGAGCAGTTCCTCTCTGTGTTATCCGCTACGGCGCCTGTCCTTACGCAGCTATGCGTTTTGCTTTGTAACTTAAAATTTAGGGCTTATAAAAGGGGAAAGTCATGATTTTTGGTCAGACTTCGACTTGGGGGCTTATTTGGAAAGGTTCTCTACTAGGGTTTGGAGATTTTGAGGCTTGGGAATATTGGGCTTGAAGTTGCAAGAGATCTGAAGCTTCTTTCTTCATTTTCCTTGGTTTTCTTCTTCTCTTCTCCTTTATTTCTGTAATGGCTGCGAAATATCTTTGTATTTATGGCTCTTTGCTAAACATGTGTAGTTAGAGTAGTCATTCTAGGGTTATTTTGATCTATTGTATGGATTAAGATTTGTTTTAACCCTTTCTTTAGTGTTGATGATAATGTTATGTTGTTTTTATCTTGAGCTTAATGCTTCCTTGTGATTGGCCACCAGTTGGAGTGATTTGTTGATTGGTTGAAGCTTGAGAAAGTTAAATTGATCTTTGGACTTGGATAAAAACATGCTAGACCTGAAGTTTATCCTATTGAATGGATGGTTTGTTGATAGAATAGAAATATATCTATTGACCTAGCATTGTCCAAAAAGGGTTTTAGTTTTCAAAATGTAATCTTTTTAAACAAAAGCAAGAGATTGTGATGTTTTACTAAGATTACAAGACTTGGTTTTGACTTGAGAAAGCTTAATCAATATTTGTGAATCTTGGGCTAACTTAACTTATCATTAAACACTAAATAAGAAGTTGCTAATCAAGCTTTATGAAGTATAATAGTGAGAAATAATCCTAAATCCTATTTGTCTCAAAGTCAAGCTTATTTTATTTCGATTTTCATCTTTGTTTTCAAAGTGCATTAAACAACCTTATTTACAACAATTATTTCATTTGACCTAATCATGAGCACAACTATAATTTTTAATTTGACTAGCCTTAGTCTCTAGAAGAACGACACTTTTTATATTACTTGCGACTCGTGCGCTTGCTGTTAAGCTAAATGGCGAGCAGATGCTTGCAAGGGCGCTTGCGATCTTGAATTACATGCACAAAACTATTACGATGCCCGGAGGAGTTAATCTTCGATCCCCTCAACAGTTGGTGACTTAACGGAATGAAGAAGACATAAGAAACAGAGTCGTGTTGGAGGTAGATGGGGCCTTTTTCGAGCTTTCAGAGACGTACGGCATGTGGGGGCATCATCAAACACCAGGACAATACTCTCGTGGAAGGCTTCCTTCTCAAACTTGATCGTGGAGACCACGTTATCGCTGAGCTCTGGGGTTGCTTATAGGGCTAAAAAGGGCTTGGGATCTTGGACAAAAAGACATCATCTTGAGAAGCAACTCGTCAGAAGCTATGGCTCTCATTTGCGGATGCGACAACTCTCATGAAGACTGGGTAGTGGTACAGCAACCTTTTTCATCTCTTTCTCAAATCTGGCAACCTTCATCCTCCTCATTCTAGCAACCTCATCATCATCACTGTCCACCGTTGAGATGCTAATAAATCAAATCTGCAATAATGGAAGATGGCTCCTTATCTCTTTCCTTCGACTTCTTTAGCCACTTCTACTTGTTTCCTCCACCTTCGCCAATGTCATTCACCCTACCTTTGTCAACGATGCTAAACTTCTTACATATTAGGTCCCTCTTCATTGTCGCTTTACTCCTTCTCCGCCATGTCATGAATACATCCCTCTCTAAATCCCCACAACCTACTTTTCATCAACACCATTAGTAGAAAACTGATTTAAGAGGAAGGGGATGTGTTATTTTAGTCTTTTTCACCTGTATTATTATTAAATTAAAAATAAAAACTAAATTTATTTTTTATCATTCTTAATATCATACAAACAGATTTATGTAATCATTATTATATTACATGTATTCCATATTACTCCTCCGGTCCTATTATAAGACCCAATTTGACCTTTTATTTAGTCATAATTATAAGACCCAATCCATTTTGTCTCTTATATTTATATTTTTTTTCCAAGATAATCCTTCTAATAATGATAGTTTTAGCTAATATACTTAATTAGCAAGGATATTTTAGGAATGACAACACTTATTTATTATAAATAACCAACGTAACTTACTTCCTTAATCTCCTCAAATAAGTCAATTGGGTCTTATAATTAGGACCGGAGGAGTATTACATTACATGACATTTCTTTGCTCACTAAACAAAAGGGCACTTTATATATTGTAAAATATTTTTAAAATTACTCTTAAATGCATCGGAGCAGAAGAACACACGGTTTCAGCGTTTTTCCCGCGTTATTTCCGCGATTTACCAATTCCGTGGATTTCGAATAGATTTCCTCTCTTACTGTTTTCTGTCTAGTAATGGTATTTCCACTCCAGTTCCAGGTGATGTCTGGTGATTGGAGGATTGAGTGCCACGGTGCAGGCGGGGGCAGCACTACGCGAAGTGGAAATGGCAATTCCACCCTGACAAAACCAACCTAGTCTCCAACTAGCTCCTCCTCTTTCCCATCCAAAGGGTTATCTTTTCTCTCTCGCTCG
>NW_021634497.1:0-36592 GCF_004799145.2 Neltuma alba | reverse complement strand
AATGAAATAATTTTTGGTCGGATTAGCTTAGCCTTGGGATATCCGGTGGCCTTACCGAAGGAGCGATGCCCGGTAGGTTTAGTTACCCAACTTTATTTCATCACTCTTTTTTTTTTTCTGTGTGGCTAGACTATTGTATATTCTTCTCTATACTTCGGGTTGGAATATCTGGCCATTCAATTCATGCAGATAGTCTGAGATACTTTAACATGTGATAAGTTTAGAACAACTTCTAGATATCTCCCTTCCATTTGTACTGCAAGAATATTATAACGCATGTTATTAGCTTATGAAATTGTCTCTTGTATGAAATTTGTTTAAATTGATATACAGGATCCAGAAGGTCTCTTCCCGTGTATTCTTGGTCATGAAGCTGCCGGGTAAATGACAGATAAGTTTAAGCTACAACCTATAGACATATGCATCAGCAGACCTGACGGCTTGTTGGAATTTACATTTTGGCGCAGGATTGTGGAAAGTGTTGGAGAAGGTGTTACTGAAGTTCAACCTGGAGATCATGTCATACCTGTTACCAGGCTGAATGTAAAGAATGCAAGTTTTGCAAATCTGGCAAAACAACCTTTGTGGCAAAGTCCGTTCTGCCACTGGAGCTGGGGTCATGCTGAGCGACCGCAAGAGTCGTTTCTCTATTAATGGAAAGCCCATCTATCATTTTATGGGAACCTCAACTTTTAGTCAATACACTGTTGTTCATGATGTTAGTGTGGCCAAGATCGATCCAAAAGCCCCTCTAGAGAAGGTTTGTCTTCTTGGATGTGGTGTCCCAACTGGTAAGTATTTTAGCTTTGCTAGTAGAAAAAATTTGAGGCTGACCAAATATCTAGAAATAGTTTATGGTTTGAAATAAGTCAGCAGTGTAGTTCAGGATGTTCAGATATGTTCAAAGATGTGTGGAACAACATGATGGAAAGGTATAGTCCTCATGTGCCATAAAGTCTGTTGCTGATTTGCTCTTGATTAAGTATTAGACTATGCAGCGATAAAAGATAATTGTTATTGGATTTTAATGACGTGGGAGTCACGTTTTTTGTCATAACTACGATTGGTGTTATTGTGTTGAGCTCTCTTAATTGACGTTTCAAACAGGGAATGATGTTATGAGTGTCTTCTTGATTTGATTGCTAGAACCCTTAGTCCATTGCCAGTTTTTGTTATTGTTTTGTCTAATTATTTATCTTAATGTTAACACATTTCAGAAAGTATGGGCAGAAACTAATTTAGATTTGTTTAGGTCTTGGAGCTGTCTGGAACACTGCAAAGGTTGAGCCAGGTTCAATTGTAGCTATTTTTGGCCTTGGCACTGTTGGGCTTGCTGTAAGCTTCTACAAAAGCAAAGCACATATTTGTATTTTTGCCTGGTTCTGAACTGCTGTTGTAATACATGGTTACACTTAACAGGTTGCAGAGGGTGCAAAAACTGCTGGTGCATCACGGATTATTGGCATAGACATTGACAGCAAAAAGTTTGATATAGGTACATCATGAGCTTGCTTGATTTTATGCGTCTGATTCTGTGCATTTGTCAACATAGAGACTCATCACCAGGAGTCTGATAACTGAAAATCAATTTTTTGACTGAGCCATTTGATAAAGGAAGAAGAAATAAATGATTTTCTTTTAAAGATATTTGCCCTCGCGAGCAGAATAATATCACTCTGTAATTCTATTCCATATATCTAGTGGTTGTTGGTTTTCTTCTGTCACAGTACTTTTATTAATCTTGTCGTATGTGATATTTCCTGTTCATTTGTTCAATTGACTATGGAACTAGGTGATACTAAAGAAGAGGTACTTCATGTTATATGTGGCCTTTAAAATTTAAAAAGTGTTTAAATGCGTCTTCTTCGCTACAATTCCTTGCAGCAAAGAACTTTGGCGTAACTGAATTTTTAAATCCAAAAGATCACGAGAAACCAATACAGCAGGTCATAGTTGATCACACAGATGGTGGAGTTGATTACAGTTTTGAGTGCATGAAATGTCGCAGTGATGAGGTCTGCTTTGGAATGCTGTCATAAGGTGAGGGCCGCTGCTGTCTCATGGTCAGCTTTACAGCTCAAATGTTATGATATTATTCTTCAAATATTGATGTGTGTTTACGTGTCAAATCAGGGCTGGGGGACATCAGTTATTGTGGGGTTGCAGGATCAGGACAAGAAATATCAACTCGCCCTTTCCAGTTGGTGACTGGTCGTGTCTGGAAGGGAACTGCTTTCGGTGGCTTCAAAAGCCGGTCACAAGTTCCTATGCTTGTAGACAAGTACATGAAGAAGGTAATGGATCTCCATTCTTGTTCCTATGCATGGACACGTTAGCCATAGACCATAGTATTCATGACTCATGAGTGCTGTGTTGTCTGCTTCATTTGTTTTCACAGGAAATCAAGATCGATGAGTACATTACCCACAGTTTAACTCTTCCGGAGATCAACAAAGCTTTTGATCTCATGCATGAAGGTGGGTGCCTCCGATGTGTGCTTGCGGTGCATGTATGAGGTGATCTTGACGAGCCTTTCCAAGTTTCAAATGTTAAGCTGCCTTTTCTTTCTCGCGTGATGGTTGAAGGAAAATAAATAACTTTTGTGTTGTGTTATATGTGGCCCAGAAAAGTATTGTGTCTTGTATCGGCATTGTCCTATGTTGCGTGATGATAAACTAGCGGGTATTGAGCTTCTACTGAATCATGCTATGTGTGAGGATCATTTTGAGTTGACTGGCATCCTGACCTGGTTCCTGTGATTTCGTTTCCTCCATAATTTTTACGTGCCCAAGTTTACTTAGCAGTGGAGGAGTTGGCGCTAAGCGATGAAGCATATATTTTGAAGCGAATTCGTGTTAATGCATTTTGGCACGTTTTCAATGCAATACAACAAAACGCTATTTTATTATGAACGTGAATGTGAAAAAGGATTCACATGATGGGGTGAATGAAGCTGGCAGGGTCGACCCTTATTCTCATGTAAAATTAAGAAGGGGGACGGGGGGCCTACATCTCATTCTAGTTCCAACCAAGCATATGATCGTCTAAAGTGGACCATCAGGTCTTGGGCCTAAACAAATGGTAATCATGACACAAGCAACCTTCAAACCCGTGCATTTATTGAGCTGTTCGGGTAGAAATAAAAATATGTATGACTTTGAAAGTATTTTTACAGTGTATAAAGTAAATATGTAGGGAAGTTTATCTTGATTTAAGAAAAAAGTATTTTTATAAAGTATTTTTTTTGGGTTATTCAAACATCCTCTGAATAATGCAATATCAAGCAACTTCATGACCGGACAAGGGGCAGCGGGGGTTCCTTATCATTGGAACTAGATTTAATAGTAAAAGACGATGAGCCCTGACCCCATCACATTTTGGAGGGAATCAACAGTGCGTCAGCCATGGGAATAAGGATTGCCATGGAAATGGAATCCAAAACGCAAAAGTCCGTCCAACCCCATATATTTGGATAGAAATCCTCGTTGGATTCCCAAGTGTCCGGGAAAAATTCACACCAGCCAGACATGGCATTAGCGGATTTGTTCTAGCCAACATATGGTGGCGTAAAGAAGAACCGTCAGATCTTAGGCTCAAAACAGAATCATGACACCAAGAGCCATCATCAAGCTTGTACAATGTAACATCAAAGAAAGTCGCATGACCTAAAAAAGAGAAAGACGGAAAGTGGTAGCCTAGTATCTTATGGTCACAAACTATGCCAATTTTGAGAAACGAAGTAAAAGACGTTTTCCAAATAAAAAGATTAAACGGCGGAAGATCCCATCCTCATGGCCCCAAATGCGCTTTTTTGAGCAAGCTCCATCTCCTCGTTATTATACACATAAGCCAATCCACCATGGCTAGTAACATCCAATCCAGCCATTTCCTCATCGGGTGAGATCCTCAAAAGCTTCAATTTATGAAGCAAGAAGAAGAGCGTTCCCATAGTAACACTAACCCAAGCCAGGATCACAAAATCTGAACAACGTGTGCTCCCAATAGCTTCCCTCCTCCTCCATCAACAAACCATATGGCCTACCAGGAACCCCTGGATATACCTCGTTCACATACTCTTTTCTTGCAAATAGTGCTGTGAAGATTATGCCCCATGCCCCACAACCTCCATGAAGCTGTGCAGCCTCCAATGGATCATCGTACTTCAACTTTTCTGCTACAACGTTGAAGCCAATGAGCACCCAAGCCGCCACAAACCCGCACAAGATTGCTGCCCATGGGTCAACCACGGAGCAACCTGAGGTTATGGCTGCGAATCCTCCCAGGAGTCCATTGCACACGTCTGTCACATTCCAGTGTCCACTCAGAAGGCGTTTGCCGAACAGGGTGGTCAGCGCCGCCGCGCAACCGGCCAGTGTTGTGGTCACGGCTGTTCTACCGATCGCACTCCATTGCCCGTAGTATGAACCTGAAGCGTTATAGGTCTTCGTGATTGTGAGGAAGGATCCTGGGTTGAATCCGTACCATCCAAACCATAACAAGAATGTGCCAAGGACAACCAAGGTTCCGCTGTGCCCTCGCATGGCCACTGGTTTTCCTTCGTGATCGAATCTGCCTATACGTGGGCCTTCGATAAAGGCACCCAGAAGCCGGCGACGGCGCCCACCAAGTGGACGACGCCGGAGCCTGCGAAATCGATGACCCCGGATCCAAATAAGAGATTGTGAGAGCGAGAAGGGCTGCCCCAACCATCCGCAGACCAGAACCAGTGAGAGACTATGGGATAGACCAATCCTGTTAAGAATGACGAAAAATCAAATAGGCGACGAACTGGGTTCTCTCGCATGGAACCGCTGGTGATTCCAGCGGCGGCGATGGCAAACGCCCATTGGTAGAGAAAATACCCGTAATCAAAAGATGGCGAAGGGAACTTTTCGAGGCCGAAAAAGTGTTGCCCAATGAACCCATTTGATGGTGAACCACCAAGACAAGGCGAATCCGAAAAGGTAATAGAAAATGCCACCAGTCGAAGCGTCAAGCACATTCGTGAGCATAATATTCATGGTGTTCTTGGCTCGCACAGAGCCAGCACAGAGCATAGCGAAGCCAAGCTGCATCGCAAATACAAGGTAGGCGGAAAAGAGAAGGTAGGTGTTATCGACGGCATAGGCGGTAGCAACAAACTCGTTGGAAATATCTTCGAAACGTTTACAAATGTAATCGGCGGCGGCAGAAGAATTGGCTGTTTCAGCAAGAAGAGAGTGGAGATCAGCGGCGGAACATGTGAGAGCAGTCATGGCTGAGAGAGTATGGAAAAAGCTTGTGGGTGCGTGTAGAAGAAAGGGCCGAGAATGTTCGTGGGGAAGACGACTATTTTAGTATTTTTGTTGTTAGTGAAGAGAGCGAGTCCTAAGCAAAGATTCTAGAGAGAGAGAGAATATTTCTTTGAAATGATTCACCGAAGAAGAAGAAGAGGAAGAAGCAGCAAGAGTATAAATGAATTTCAATGGCTAACAAGGACGCGGTATGGAATCTTTGAGATCGATGGGATCTATTAATAGGAGCGAGATTGGGGGGGACTGTATCATAACTGCCATGAAACCTGGTCCACGTCAATATCAGAAAATGGGGAAGGATCGCCCTTTGAAATCCAAACCCATAAATACTTTCCTTATTTATTTTGATTTAACATTAATTACACAGCGTCATTTTGTATTTGGCAGGTAGAGATTGAGCTGTCAACATGTTAAATTTGAATCATTTTATGCATGGTTAAAGTTTGATACTCAATATAGTTGGTTTGGTTTTTAATTTAATTCTAAATATAAGATTTTAATTTATTTTATTTATTATATTTGTCTATTTTTTCAAGATAATTCTTATAGTAGTTGTACATACTACATGTTTCATCAAATGACATTTGATTAGTAAAGATGTTTTAGGAAAAACAACACCTATTTATTATAAATAACTGACTTAACTAATTATTTCAATTTACTTAAATTAATCAATTAACTCTTATACTAAGAACAAAAAATTGTATTATTATATACTCCGCTTTATATAAGGTGTTTTAGATATTTGTTTGCATAAATTAGGAAAAGTTGTTAGATTGTTTTGTTTATTCAAAAACATCCCAACATTTGAATTATACTCGTATTATCTAAACGAATATCTCGAAATGCCTTCCTCAAATTACTCCCCAAAAAAAATAAATTCTTAGGGGTGAAAATTAAGCAATATTTAATATTTTGGCTAATAAGGAGGAAGATCAAATAAGTTGATTTTTTTTCAATATTTAGCACTTTTATTCCATTACATGAAATATAATAATTAACATATTTCCTGGGGAAAAAAGAAGTATAATTTAATCTCTCTACAATTGCATGGACATTTCATGGTTGAAACCGAAGAGTGTTTGGTTTAGTTTATTTTAAGTTGTTTTTTGCCAAGGTGGTTCATTCGTTCATCTGTTTATATTTTGCGAAGACTTGTCTCGTAGTGAGAGAAACGCATGGACATTGCAAGATTCAAAGCAGAAAATCCATCACCATTCCGTGGTCCTCGTGGTTGCTTCCACCAATACGGAAGTGGCCAACTCATGGGATTCACCACTGGATTTCTAGGCCTCACCCTCCCCCACTTGTCCCCCACCCCAAACCATTATTCATTTGTTCTCCCCCTCACTCTGTCCTTTTACTGTAGACATTATCTCCGTTTTTCCTTATTTTTTATTAGCTAAGATATATATATTTAGTTTTTTAACTTTAAAAAGTATACATTTAGTTTTTTTTATGACATATATTTGGTCCTTTAACCGTAAAATCATTAGACTTTACTGATGATTTTTTGTAACAATCATGAATGTTTTGAAAATTAAACTTAATATGTTAGCATTTAAAAATATTTTATCAACATTTAAAATCTTAATATCATTATTTTTTAAAAAAAATTTAAGGTTAAAAGACTAAAAATATACTTTTTTAAATTAAGAGACTAAATTAAAACCTTATTCAAAGTTAAAGAACAAAATATAAGCTTTAACCTTCTTTATTTTAATCAAATCACAAAATATAGTAACGTCCAATCCAACTTCCAGCCTCATTCCGTTCAAGTTTTATTCAAATTGATCTCAGTATAGGCATGTCTGCGATCCAGCCCTGGGCCAAGTTATCAACAATACCACAAATATCGTAGAAGTTAGTCAAAATCCGAGTCTTTTTAATGTACTTAGCAGAACAAGATCATCCCTAACAAGAAAATGCACTTCACATGCATAAGTAATGTTACCTTTTTTTTTTTTATTATTATTTTTTCAAAGAAAACACAGCGTCCAGCCGTCGAGCACAAACTCATTTCCAGTTAAAAAGTTTTTTTTTTTGGGGGGGGGGGGGGAAGCACGCGGGCAGAGCTCAACTTCATACCCTTTTTTTAACAAGTGGCACCCCCTTGGGCCTCCGGGGGAGGGACGCCGACCTAGTGCGATATTAAACTGACTCAAGTGGAGGTTGTTCCCCCTTTTTTTTCTTTCCTTAACTGGGGGATTGGGGGTGTCCATAGCTATGAGCTAGTAAATCGACTGATAAATTGTCATAGAAAGAGTAAAGAATATGATACACTGAAACTGGTGGTGTGTCCCAGATTTTGTTACTAAGATGGCCTAAAATCCTCACTCACAAAACAGACGCAAATTTCAGTCCTTTTTTCCAGAGCACTGTGTAATATTAGCTGGTGACTTCATGAGCAACTACCTTGTGTGCCTTCAAAGGTGGGATGCAACCAATTGTGTCAGATGTGAGAGGACAATAACAACATCGACAAATATGGGAGCTTAGTTAGACTCAACTAGAGTCTCTAGAGACATTCGCTTTCTCCAATAAAAGCTTGTTGCCGTCTCTTCATACGCTTGGGGGAGCCCATTTTCCAGCTTTGAACTTGCCATAAAAGCTGGATCGCTTTGAAACAACATAGAATACTGCAAATGCACGGTGTAATTAGACGAAATTCTAAACAGAATAATCGGGAGACGGACCAAAAAGAAAAAGCCTTTTAAGTGAATTATATGACACCTGGGATGCCAGGGATAATAAAATTGGGGTCCTTCAGAACATCATGGAGCGTCGTCCTTTCATTTACTTTGACCCATTTAGGAGCGCCTGATCAAAATCAGAGATCACATAAACTTTAGTTTCTTGTCACAGAGAGAAAACAAGGCCATTCATTAGGCAACTTCTTGAAAGAGCAGTGCTATACCACTCTGATCCTTTTTAATTATCACTTATAGGAAGGGATTTTGGGCCTTTTTAATTTGTCACTTGTACCTTTTTAATGCTTCGTTTCCAATTATATCCCTATTAATTAAGGGAGACAAATGTAAAGATGAAGAGAGAGGGAATAAGTGGAAAAATATATACTAGCTATTTAATATGGGTAAAAGTAAAAGATTTTATTTGTTTAATGATCTCCTTGGCATGTGAGAAACTACTACAAGTGACAATTAAAAAGGACCAAAGTGGCATGTCAAAAGTGATTCTAATTTCAGTTTCAGGAATTGCATCCAAAGTAATTACCCATCATTGCTTTCCAATCACAATTATAATTACAAGAATTATTTTTTTGATCCCATTTCTAGCAAGGAGGAACCAATATGGTTGATCTAACAGGAACTGAGTCCACGCAAACAAGTCCTTAAATACATATAGCCACAAGAACTGACTAAAATTTGTAATCAAAATTAACTCAGAATCTAACTCAGCATCTCTAAGCAACTTATACCCATCATTGCTTTCCAATCACAATTATAATTACAAGAATTATTTTTTTGATCCCATTTCTAGCAAGAAGGAACCAATATGGTTGATCTAACAGGAACTGAGTCCACACAAACAAGTCCTTAAATACATATAGCCACAAGAACTGAATAAAATTTGTAATCAAAATTAACTCAACATCTCTAAGCAACTTATGACTTCTCATCATCGCGTAAGAGCAGAATTTAGGCCAAATAAGGAGTTCTTTGAGGACATTAAGGTTGACATGAAGCATAAGGACGAAGACAAGGAAAATCATTTGATTGTAGGTTAAAAAAAACTGGTTCAACATAAATCTAGAGCAATATATGCTTTCCCTCTCTTTTCACATCCTTAGAAACCAAGCAATACAACCCTAGGGCAGCATAAACCACTACTGCAGGGCAGGGCAATGGGATACACAGCAAAACCATGACATCAGTTTCGAAAGAGGGCAGCAACTCCAAAAGCAACATACCTGTGTTAACATGGTTAGTACCATGAGCTGCATCTTTCTCTTCATCGCCGAAACTTTCATGCTGAGAAGCTGCAGTTCCCTCTAATAAACAATGAAGAAGTTTTGCCTTTGAGAGACAAACTCCAGAACCAGCCTGATGTTACCAGGTCCAAAAGATGGGGAAAAAGGTGAATAACTTTTGATTAAAAATGTCACACATATGTTCTTCCTCGAAAAAAGGGTCAAACACGGTGAACGTTGCCTTTGGCATTAAGTGAATTTAGTTTGCAGCCAAGGTGAGTAGCAGTTTACAGTCATAAGTATTAACTACATATTGCTCACAAAACTGCAATTATCCTTGCTAGATTAAGTACCAACTTACCTATCTCAGCAATCAAAACAGCTGGTATATTTGAGTACTAACATATGCACACTAAAGTAACATTTAATTTGAAGCCATATATCCTTAGTTTTAATGAACCAAATTTTAAACTTTTACAATTGAGAAGGCATTCCTGATATGGTCTTTCTACATGTGGAGTTCAACATACCAAAGAACGCTACATGCTCATGAGTCATGAATCAATAAGTCTTTCAAACAAAGGTACAAGTCCAGAAAGAAATCAAACTCATCATGTAGAAAGTTTAAAATGAGAGCCTACCTCATAGTATAATTCAATGAATTCACGTTTGTAATTGTTTTGATCATCCCATGGCAAAGGCTGATCTTCTGCAAACATGTTTGATGGTTAAGGGTGCAACAAGCTTACATACATAAAACTCATTAAGATATAAATCATACAAAGCAATTTAAAGAAAAGGATATCATATCAAGATGAGCTGAAAACATGTCAGTCTCACAGAAATCTTCAATGAAGTCACTAGACATAACCTCTGCATACAGGAGAAGAACAGGCCAATGAAGAATATTATTTTTGTCTAATACCGGTTTTTTAAGTCCGGTAAGCTCTTGAAACATTGCCTTCCCAATCTTCAAGCTTCTACTTTCTATTGCCGACACAAGTTCCTGCAAAGTTTTGTAAACAAAAAATATAAAACTTCAATAAATAAACCAAAGGTCAAGCACTGCAGACAAGATTATATAACCTTTGCCCCTGCAACAGCTTTGGAGACTTCAGCTTCACGCTTGTCCTCTTCTGCTTTCTTTAGATCAACCTGTTCGCCAAGCTTCTTCAATTCTTCATTATTTGGGTCCAACTGAAGGCCATTTCGACAGTGAGATTGAGCTTCAGCCAACAAATTTAATGAAAGAGATGCTTTGGCAGCTCTATAAATTGCCTGTAAACGGTTGGTATTGCTTTAAGACTTTGTTTCAGAAGTACAGGGACCCAATATAACCTTACAAAGCTTTCAGAAGGCAGTGTTGCAAATAAAAGCACAATACCTTTATATTTGAGGGGCACGACTTAATTGCCTCCTCCGCATCCGTTAGAGCACGTCTATAATTTCCTAGCAGCAAATTTACATGTGCTCTATTTGCCAAAAGAACTGAGTTCTCTGAGTCGCTCAAGACTTGCTGATTTATTGCCCTTGTGTAACAATCAATAGCATCAGAATAATGTTTTTTACCCATTTTGACATATTGATTGCCCTTTTCCTGAAAAGTGAATAGAAGGGTAACATTGTGAAAACTAGAAAGATAGAGTGAAGATTGAAAACAGAAAAGGCAAAACAACGCTGTCAGCATTCCGAAGGTTACTCAGAACAACTTGAAGCAAGATTGTACCATTTTTTTTTTATGAACAAGGCAACAGGCTAAGCAAGACCATCCCATCTAGTCTAATGTCTATCTGGAACTTTACAAAACCTCAAATTATTGTCATCTTTATTGACATTGCATGAAAACTAATCTCCAAAGAAACAATAAATTTTTCATCTATTGACAACATGTCGTCTGTGATAAAATCATGCTCCCTTCTAAAGTTTAAACCAATCTCATCAGGAAACCAAAAAAAAAAAATGACAATAAAATATAAGAATATTATGCATCCAAGGTCACGACATCGTTTCCTGTGCATAAATAAATCCATAATTCAATATCTCGAAATTTAATTGGACAGTTGATGCAAGGAAAATCTTCAACAAGCACAACTCTAATGAAATTAAAGAAGATTTGACAGTTTGACACACCCAGTCCTAACATACATGGAAACTGCAAAACAAGATTCAAACTTTTATGCGTCTCAACAAAGTAAGCAGCCTTACACAGCTAACTCGAGTATCTATGGCGCCACTCGTCATCAATCATCAAATGAAGAAAAAATTATAATCTTCTCGAATTAATCTCTAAAGGAATGTAAGGGGCCACTGGCAATAATGGAGAACCAACCAAAAAAAAAAAATCTATAGACACAGGATGAGAGAGAATACAGTTGAAGTGCGAAAGAGAAACCTTGAGTTCGATAGCAGCGGACTCTTTCAGAGCAGCAATAGCATCAAGGTCTGCTTTCTCGCTTTCGGTCAAGGGCTCAGAACCCTTTTCCATCCATAGCGCCATCCTTGCTTTGCAGGGTTCGCCAAGTTACACTGTCCCTCACTGCGACTGGGAGCTTGAGAAACTACTAGAAACTCAGCTTCGAAACGAGACTTCGTTGGCACTTCAGAAAGGCGCTCGCAGAAAAAACCCGCGCCACCACCCGAGGTTGTTTTTACGAATTGACCGAATTTTTTGTAATTTACGGCCCTTCTATACACACACACATATATGGCAAAAAAACAGACCTCGATACAGAGGGACCCGCTATGGCCATCATTTTCCTTTTTCGAGGTTATTGCTTGCATGCAAGCTTTACTCTATTGTGTCTCTGTAAAATTGTCTCGGTAAAATTCCAATAACGGCTCACGTCATTTTGAAAAGTATTTAAATAGAAATCAAATTATGATTGTAAAAATATTTTTACGAAATATATATATAAAAAAGTTTATCTTATTTTACAAAAAAATATTTTTTAGAAATACTTTTAAGAGTTGTCAAACACTCTTTTAATCTTATATGGTATTCATCCGGTTCACTCTATTATGTCAATAACACAGCTCATATCCTTTTAGTTTTAACTGGCCTTCACTTAATTTATTTTATTATCTCAGTGAAACATCAATAATACAACTCACATCGTTTAAATTCTGGGTGGCATTTGCTTGATTAACTCTTTATTTCAGTAAAATTTTAATAACAGCTCATAGCATTTTAATTTTAACTAGTATTTACTGTAGCATCTACCTCCGATCTTTAATATAAAATCTTATTTAATTTTTATTTTAGTTTTAAATATAAGATCCCAATTCACTTTGTTTCTTATATTTATACAATTTTTTCAAGATAGTCTTTCTAATAATTACAGTTTTAATCAACACACTTGATTAATAAGGACATTATAAGAAAAGTAATACATATTTATTATAAATAATTAATTTAATTTATTTTTTTAATTTTCTTAAATTAGTTAACTAGCTCTTGTAACTAGGACCGGATATAGTATCTTAGTAAATTATAGCTCACGTCTTAGCTGGCACTCACTGTCAATCTACTATTTAAGTAAATTCTCCATGCCTGAGCGTCTCTTCATAGCTCCCTCGTCTGCGAATGCTGCTCCCTAGGGCTCTTATGCCTTCATCACTTGTTCAATATCTTCACGGACCAAACGTCGAGAGAAGAGAAGTCGAGATGAAACCAACGTCGGCCGTCGCTTTCGCCGTCGTTCACGTAGATGACTGGTTGATTTTCTCGTAAGTGTTCTCCAAGTCGTCCTTCTCCTTCGACGCGATTCGTTCGTCTCCACCATATCTCCGTCTTCCGGCTACGCAATATAGGCTAGTAATATCCTCTATATGCTTCCTTTCAGTTCAGTAGGTAAGTGTTTGTCTCGTTTGAGTTTAAAATCAAATTTATCCACCAATGTCTAGGTAAAACCTCTAATTCTCTATTCAATTGATAAAGTCTTTATCCAAGCTCTTTCCAAATTTCTTCGAACTTACCTCTTCTTAATCCAAATCAAGGGTTGGTTCAAGTTCTGTTAAGGAGTTTGCCGGTGCAGTGTGTTTTGTACGTAAAATTCTGTAAATTTTGTTGATTAAGGTGAAGGTTAATTTCTGAACTCGATACATCTTTTATAGTTTTTAATTAATTTTTCATCAGCTTTTTCAGTTAATAATTTCAATAATAATTATATAAAGCGGACATACGACTGCTTAATTAAAGGAATATATCTGATATAATTTTTTGCCAGCCGAGGAATATATTTAATTATAGAGAAATAAAGGGGGAAATGTGAGTTTAGATTAGATCAAAGAAAGGAAGAGTTATTAATCCGTTTATGCGGTCTAAATACGTTGTAAAATTTGAATAAAAAAATTAAATCCATTTTTTCTTCCCCAGGATTTTTAAGACTTAAAGCTGTAATTCATTTGAAATTGTATTATTCGGCAATCGCTTTCAAGATTAATTTTTGCTTCCTCTTTGACAGATCCACGAATTATTGCACAGTGATTTGGAATTTTCTCACGGGTCTCCAGAGAAATTGGCCTCATTTATATACAGTATTTATTTTTTTTCCCCTCACAAACAAAATCTTACAAAAACCGAGTGCCCAGTTTATTTACGTAAATCTTACATAGATATGCAAATATGTGAAAAACAGATGTTTGTGCTCACTAGTGAAATTGATGGACATATCATCAAAAGTTTAAAAAAGAAAAAAGATCGACGTAAAAGGAAATATTTGTTAATCATTTCCTCTATTGTTCAACGGTCAGGTATATTTGAAAGGACATTATATTAGGAGTATTAATTTCCATAATAATCCCATTATCCCGGTACCCTTCTGTTTTTTTTTTCCCCCTCCCCTCTGCTTTTCAGAGATCACGACAAGATTTCGCAGTGGGACCCACTATATGATTCAGTTTCCTTTTTCGAGCTATTGCTGGTCATACAAGCAACCCAGAAGCACACTTGCTATTAATGTTAATTAGCAGTAGTATTATCTCAGGACGCCCCATTAATGTTAGTTAGCAGTGGTATTATCTCAGGAAAATATTAGCTGGCATTTCCTTAATAGAGTCTATTACCTCAGTAAAATTTCAATAATACAGCTCATCTTATTTAAATATTAGCTGACATTTACTTAATATAGTCTATTACCTCAGTAAAATTTTAATAACACATTATTTCATTTTAATCTTAGCTGGCGTTTGCTTAATCCAGTCTGTTATCTCAGTAAAATTTTAATAACACAGTTCATCTCATTTTAATCTTAGCTGGCATTTACTTAATTTATCCCATTACCTCAATAAAGCTTCAATTATACAGCTCACATCATTGTAATTTTAACTGGCATTTACTGAATTTATTTTATTATCTCGGTAAAATTTTAATAATACAGCTCATATCACTTTAATTTTAGTTGGCATTAACCCTTATTCTAATAGCAGTATTTAAGTAAACTCTCCCGGTTTTCTTTAGCCCAGGCGTCCCTTCATGTTCTCCTCCTCATTTGCAGACCGGAGCCCCTCTTGGGTTCTCATGCCTTCATCCTTTGTTCATTTTCTACACGTACCAGACGTCGAGAGAGAAGAGAAGTCGAGCTCAAACCAACGTCGGTGTTCATTTTCTACACGAATCAGACGTCGAGAGAGAAAAGAAGTCGAGACCAAACCAAAGTCGGCCGTCGGTTTTGCCGTCCATTGCCAGCAGACTGGTGGATTTCTCCTCTGCGTGTTCTCCAAGTCATCCTTCCCCCTCTAAGCGATTCGTTCTTCTCCTCATTTCATGGCTCCGTCTTCCACTGCACCGACTACGCAAGATAGGCTAATATTGCCCTCTTTATTCCCCCTTCCAGTTCAGTAGGTAAGCGTCTGTCGCTTTTGTGCTCAGGATTCGGCAGATAAAAGCTCCATGGCAGAATAAAAATACATTTATCCACCGATGTTTAGATAGAACCTCAAAATCTCTATTTAATTGATAATTTCTATGTTCAAGTTCTTTCAAGTTTTCTTCAAACTTACCTCTTCTCTTATCAAATCTAGGGTTGGCGCAGTGTTTTTTTTTTTTTTTAACCGTAAAAATCTGCTGGTGCAGGTTCGATCAGTTTTTTCATTTATTAATTTCGGCACTAATTATATAAAGTGGAGATACGAATATACTACCTCCGGTCCTTATTATAAGACCCTGTTTGATTTTTTGTTTGGTCCTAATTATAAGACCCCAATCTATTTTGTCTCTCTTATTTCTGCATTTTTTTTCAAGATACTTCTTTTAATAATGATAGTTCTAGCCAATATACTTAATTAGCAAGGATATTTTAGGAATGACAACACTTATTTATTACAAATAACTAACTTAACTTACTTCCTTAATCTCTTCAAGTAAGTTAACTGGGTCTTATAATTAGGACCGGAGGTAGTATTAAACATAAATAAAACTGAAAAATGTGACTTTAAATTAAAGAAAAGTGTTAATCCGTCTGTGGCTCTGTGCGTTCTAAATACGTTGTAACATTTGAATATAAAAATCAAACCCATTTTTTTCTTCCCCCCTCCCCCCGAAGTTTAATTCTTCAAGTTTTAATTCATTTATAATTGTATTAATCGGCGTCAGTTTTATTGCTCTCGTAATGGTTTTCAAGATTATATGTTTGCATGGCATAATTGTAATTCTCGCTTCCTCTCTGACAGGTCCACGAATTATTTGAGCTGTGATTTGGAGTTCTCTCGCGGGTCTGGCAGAGAAATTGGCCTCATTTATTTATTTTTTCCACGTAAACAATAGCCCCTTGGAAAAACTCTAGTGATTTAATATTTAATTTTTTTTTTGAGTAAGATATTTAATTTTTCATGATAATAGTATTTCATACAAAAAAAGGGAGTACCCACAAATCTGACGCAGATCTGCAAATATATCAAAAATAGCTGTTTGTGCTTACTGCTGAAATTGATGGACATAATGATCAAAAGTGAAACAAATGATTGGCATAACTGTAAATGTTTGTTAATCATTGAGCTAACGGGAACTTAGTTTTCTTTTATCGAGAGAAGATCATGGGATATTTTCGTTGATTCCTCTTCTCGTTCGACGTTTAAGGATAAGACGCTGTTTTTAAGGTTTGTTCACTTTCAAATTGTACTCCATTCTGGAGAATGAAAGCAAAACTGGGATGTCAACGTCGAACTTTATCGTGGGAGTCAACACAGCGGATGTTTGGGTCACAGGTTAGACAAGTAAAAGACAATGCAAAGTCCAGAGAAAGTGATCCAAGTGGAAGAAGATAGTCAAATCATAAATGGGGATTGGTGGGGCCATCGGGGCCCATGCTTGCAAATATTCCTGTTTAGCGTTTGCATGCGTTTTTCTTCCTATGTTCAATTTTTATTTTTTTGGTCAGCTTTTGTCTTCAGGATTGAAACTTAGCCCTCCACTCCTCTGTCATCTCTAGCCTTCTCTTCCTCCATTAAATATATAACCCACTTCTACATTTAGTAACTTTCTGTCACGGTCTCCTTTCCTCTGTTTCCCAAGGACCAAGCCTTCGACACGAGAAAATTAGAGGTACATTACAAGTTTCCGGTGAATTTTCTTTTCCTTCTCAGAAAGCAGCGATATCATCCGTCCCGTCACAATTTTTCTTTTCTTTTTCTTGGCCCATATTTCAAATTTTGTCCTAGCTTCTTGATGCATTTATTGGGTTTTGTTTGCGTTACAAGTAGTTACGACTTTTGCACGTTGAAAAGAATTGAAAGCTGTTAGGTGTGTTATTGCTCGGTCTGGCTCTTTTATTTTTTTTCTCCGGGCGCTGTTGTTTTGCCTAGAGTTAAGAACTTGGTTATTCCATTTGTCTCGTGTTCGTTTCAGAACTGAAAGCAAAATCTGAAAAGACTCGAGGGTTATTTCGGCCGAGCATTGCAAAATTTCTTGATCGTAAAAGCATGTAAAACGTTATTGAGAGCTCGGTTTGCCAGCCGTGAGAAACGAGGATCATTAATGGCCTGAGAGAGCCACAATAATTATTTCGGGGATATATTTCATCCCGGTCCACCAATTTGAATCATGATCTGATTGAATAATCCAATTTTCTGCTGGTTTTGAAATTAAATTAAAGCAATGGAGCAAACGGAAGCTTCAACTGATTGCTGAACTGAAAGCCTGAAACGTTGAAAAATGAGCCAAGCGTGACAATATGGACACAAAAGAAGACGCTGAACCTCATGCTTCGAAAAATGAGGATCGAATTTTGTCGTCAGCTTCCACGCTCAAACAAACGCCCGGGGAGGCTATTAGAGGTGCTGGCGAAGTATTGAACGCTGTGTACTCTAATGTCTCAAGCGTTCCACCTATGGAGGCTCCTTCACATAGACGTGGCCACAGCGAAACTGTGATTGAAGGATTTCGACGTAGTGATAGCTTTCGAAAGTTGAAATCTCACGTGCAAAAGGCCTGGCGGTGGGGTGGTAGATCCCGTGAAGATGGCTTCTCGTCGTCTTTCAATCCTGAGGACCTGGCAAACCAGAAACGCCAGTGGTATCAGCTTCATTCTAAAACTATGGTACTCAGTTCTGTTTCGCTTAGTTCTAATTTGAGCTGTTTATTTTCTCTGTGATTCTGGAAGTAAAGAAGTCTTACAGGATAATGTTGCAGTGTTAACAATTTGTGTTACAACGAGCTGATCACGCTTGGCCTGGGATTGGAAAGTCCATTTCAAAACTCATTCCTTTATAGTCTCTTCACATATTCTTAGAATTCTTTTACTGCTGAAGGTTGAATGCACACCATTAAAGAAAACTGGTTCAATTTTTCTTTTTCCATTGGTGCACACCATTAAAGAAAAATGGTTCAATTTTTCTTTTTCCATTGGTGATTCAAATTTTTTCTTAACATTAATGTAAGTGGAACCCACAAAGATATTATGAGCTTGTCATGTTGGGGCTGTGAATAATATGATTAAATGCTAAAATGCATGTTGAAGCTGCTTCTTCTACTTGTGTTGCTTCGACGTGTTCATCCAAAACATAAACTTATCAGTTTGTTGAAGTCACTGTGAATATTATTGTAGGATTGTGTAAATTATAAGGAGCCAACCTCGCTCTTTGAAAATTTTGTGATTGTGGGGCTGCTTCCAGATGCTAATTTGGAAGCTGTGGAGGAAGCATTTGTAGAAAGGAAGAAATGGCAAAAAGAGATGGCAAAATCTGAATTTGTAGACTCCAGAACATCGCGGCAACAGGGGCCAGCAGCACCAACTTTGGAACCTCAGGTTCACTGGATATTAAATATTTAGCATCTATAGATCTGCCATCAGCAACAAACCGCATTCCATATGCTTTTACTAAGATATATAAAATATAACTCATGGTTTCATTAGAAGATAAACTAAAAAATGCATTTTGTTATGTGTTATCTGGCAATCATGATCTATTGCTTAATTTCAAGGGCTTAATTAAAGATGTTATTTAATCTTACAGACACTGTGAGTATTTAGTGTTAGTGGTTCTATTATAAAGAAATTTGTAGGTTAATTTTGAAAATTATATATGGACAATTTTGTGGTGTTGCATTTTTTCTTTCTTTGATGGTGTATAGATCAACTGTGCAAACAGTCAATTTAATGGCAGGATTTTTTAGCGATATAAACTTTAAGTAATTCATGTCTTCCCTCGTTTTGGTTACAATTTAGCTTCTTCTTCTTCTTCTTTTGGTAACAACAATTTAGTGTATTACTATAGAACAACGGGTTCTTCATGACCAATATCTATTTATATATGTGCAGTTACTTTTCAAATATCCTCCTGGGAAGAGGCTAGCAATGCGTAAGAAGGATTTAGCCTCGTTTTGCTTTCCTGAAGGTGTAAAGGTCTGCTTGATGCTATTTTCACTTACCTTAATCCCCATCAAATGCTTTTTATGTGATACATCAAAGGATGCCTTTGCTCTTTCTGCCTCAGTTTAATTTATTGAGATATTGTATAAACAGGCATGGGTGTTGGAGAGGACCCCTTCTCTGAGTGAGCTAAATGAACTTGTCTATGGACAGGTATGCTGCAACAATTTTGCCCTAGCTTTGAGAACATATATTTTCATGCTCTTCACAAACCAGTTGAGGAAAAAGCATCTTTGGTTTGTGAAATCTAGTTTTTAACATGTTTCACTGAAGATTAATTACTACTTGGACCAAGCACTAATTAAGGCATACCTATGTAGAGAAATATTGAGGATCTCTAAATCCTTTTATCTCTCTTTTATGCCTTCTTTTTCCACTTTTTTATTTCTCTATAATGAATAAACGTGTCCAAAGAGATGAGAAGTTATTGGTATCAATTCTGTCACTTTATTCATATCTTAGCTTTATTGTTGAAAGATTCTTTCCTCCTGCAGTTGGTCTGTAAATGGATCAATATCATCTTTGTGACTCATTAGTTCTTATTCTTAATGCATAATTAAACTTGTTTTGAGCTCTGACCACCTTTAACCAAAGAAGACAATATTTTCATTTTGTTATTCTCTGCAGGAGCATTTAGGCAGAGATGATTTGTCATTTATTTTTTCAGTCAAGGTAATTTGTGCACTCATCTGTTAGTATTGTTGTGCCATTTATTTAGAATTAATTTTTTTTCTATTAGTATTATTGTGTTGTTATGCATTATATGTGTATGCACACATAGCATTGGTGGTTGGAAGGGCTCATTACAGTATAAGATGCGCACTGTTAGCACGCTTTTTTTAAAAGGAAATAAAAAGAATATGTTCCTACAGATTTCTCAAAACCGTTCCCCCCCCCCCCCAAAAATTATCTAATCTGTTCAGCACAATTAGACCGTCAAAAGATTTTTCTGCTAAACCAAAAACTCCCCTGAGAAGCAAAGATAGCTGGTTGCTAAAACAAGTATATATTTTCATACCTTGATCAGGTAGCAGACAACGCAACACTTTATGGAGTTTGCTTACATGTGCCTGAAATTGTTCAACGTCCCCCGGGTATTTTGGGTGTTTCTTCTCCTCGTTCTCCACCTGCAGCATTCAGTCGTGTTCTAGTTTCTGCACCTCGTTGTTACTGTCTGCTCACTAGAGTTCCTTTCTTTGAGTTGCATTTTGAGATGTTGAACAGGTTGGCATACTGACTCATGTTTCAAGTCAAAGATTAAACTGTTTGAAAATTTGATTTTCATAGATGTAATAGAATTCAAAATGACTTACTTGGATGCAGTCTCACTGCACAGGAGCGTCTAAATCGAATAACTCAGTTTGTAGGTGATATGAGTCTCACAGGTTCCTTTACATTAAGACATAAACCAGATGATCAAATGAGTTCACATACTGTCTCCCAAGAGAGGGAGTGTATAAGTGATTGGATGGCTTGTGCAATACCTGTTGGTGATGTAGCAGCTATCACTGCTGCTGCTGCAGGAATTATAACTGATGATGAGATCCCAAACTTGTCACCCAAATGGGATCCTCAATCCCCTGTAAGCCTGACTGGCAGTGAAGCTTCAGATTTTTCCCGAGATAGCAAGAAGTATCTGCATGATCATGATGACTGTAATTTTGGGACACCGGAAACCCAGCCAGATGCTTCAGAAAGAACGTGCGAAAACTACGAAAATGGTCATATTTCTCCAGAGTTTGGAACTCCTTTATCTTCTCGAGGTCCTGTATTGGAGCGTATAGGGAGTTCTGAGTCACTTTTCAGAAGGTAGGTTGATAATTTTGTAATAAAGCCCGATTACAATTTTAACCTTTACAGACTACCATTTCTATGTTTTTCTTCAATGTCTGTGCCGGGATATGTTTATAATCATTGTTTATGTTGTAATGTGAAAATCATTCTTCTGATCATGATTTTTTCCAAATCTGTTACTGTTTGCTTATAGCCTTACCGTTTTCATTGCCATCTTATGCATATGGGCTTTCTATTCAAGTTCAATAACATAGTATTATCATTGGCAGTCCAGCTAGAAGCATGACATCGGATGATGAGAGTGATCTTTTTGCAAATACTGAGAAAGATTATGGGGATGAATTCTTGATGGAATGGGCTAGGGTTAGTATTAAATGGTTCGCACTCCCGCCTCCCACACCCACCCCCAAAAAAAAAAAAGACAAGAAGAAAAAAACACATTGATTTAGCTATATTGATACTTAATTTGTTTTCTTTGCTGTGAATGATTTTGATAGGAGACTAAGAACGATTTGCTACAGATAGTGTGTGGATATCATACTCTCTCTATTCCGCCTCGAGGAAGTGAATTTATCTTTCACCCTCTTGAACATCTTCAGGCCATTGGCTATAGACGGGCTTCAGTTGCTGCTCTTGGTTTTCATGGAAATTATTTTAAATTCTTGGAACCTGCTCAGGTAATTCTGGAGTTGTAGTTAGTGGTTTAAAGAAATCTCTACAATTTGGCTCACTTACCACACTTGGTAAAAGGTCAATGCAAAGTTGGCTGCTGCCGAGGAAGCTCTTGCATTATCGATATGGACAACTGCAACTACTTGTCGTGTTTTGTCCCTTGATACTGTAAGCATAAATTATAGTCAAGATTGTTGTATGTGATAGATATTGTCAATAGTTCTTCATAAAATATGGTTTCAAAAGTAGTCTCCTTTGCAACAATAAATCTTTTAAACTAGTCTTTCATGCCATTGAGTAAAACATGTTATAAAATTGAAATAGGTGGCCCTTAATTTGTTTCTTTTATGTGGTTGCTTTTCTGTTCTGTTTCTCTGCAGTCTGTCTCTCGTAGTTATTATGCCAAATAACTTTTTTTTTTTTAATTAACACTTTGATGTCTAACTATAATTTCTGAGGATTAAAACCACACGACTTTGCTGTCTATCAGGTTTTCATTTTGAGCACCCAGAATTTTTGGTTTATGCCATGCATTAAAACTGTTATTGGTTCAGGGCCATGTGTTGGAATTTCCTTCAAGTTGAAGTTTTAAATTGTAGTTTGATATAATCTTGGGCCCACTTCCAACCAGCTTAAGGTTTAGGGAAACTTGAAGTCTCTTATGTTATTATGCTTCCTAGTTTACTGTTATTACCTGCAAAAAAGTATATTGGTTTATTTTTTATTGAAAGATTATACAAGTCCTGCTGAGGAGCCATGCTTAAAATCTTTTTAAATTATTTGTCCAAAGTAATGGTAAAAGAAAATATAATTAAAACAAAAAAAAAATCCGATTAAGTAGTTCTCAGGGGCTGGAACATGAGCTCTTACTTCTTGAAATAAACTATAATGAGGAAAAAGGGATTACAGTGGGAAAAGAGAAGGTACTTCGGAACGTTAATTTGACAATTGAAATAGATAAATATGTTGGTTACGTGCACACGGACCTTTGGCAAGTAAAGGATTATCTTTCATTTGTCAAAGTAATATTTGAATTCTGCAACTGCAACTTCATGTCCTTTTGGTGGTTTTTCTCACATACCACTTATTGTAACTAGTGCAGATAACTTCGTTGTATCATATTATTGGTTTTAACTATGATATACATAACGTTACTGGCAGGTGCTGAGTTTGTTTGCAGGAGTGTTATTGGAAAAGCAAGTGATTTTAGCGTGTCAAAATCTGGTAAGTCATTGAAACAATCATATAAATTGATGGTCACTGATTTACTTAACAGTGTATAAAGCTCAACAGCATTTTGTATCCATCAACTAATCTGGCTTCTTACGGAGAGATTAGATCAGAATTTGCCATTTATTTTGGCCTTTTTGTAATGATGCAGGGTGTTCTATCTGCTGCAGTATTATCTCTTGTTCCAATGATTCGTCCATTTCAGTGGCAGAGTTTATTTTTACCTGTGAGTTCATTAGCATTCAACAATGCCCCTTTTCAGATATCTCAGGCGGCACATTCACATATTTCTAAAGCTACGTACCTTGTTTTTCAGGTTTTACCTGGGACAATGTTTGATTTTCTTGATGCACCAGTCCCATATATTGTGAGAACCAGTTCATTCAGCATTTATAAAAATTATGGTTTTGTGTATTGTGGTTGTGCTGATTTTACTGTAGTATCAATCTCTGATATTATACTTCCTCCAGGCTTTTGTTTTGGGCTTATTGTTTTATCTATAGTTTAAACTTAGTGTTTAGTGGTTTTTTTCAGTTCAATCTCAAACCGATCCTTTAGCTTATCTTACATATGGCAGTTATTTTGATATGTAAAATATAAATAACATTAGGTATGTAAATTTATAAACTTTTTGTGATGCAGAATGGGGAAGGGGAAGGGGAAGGGGGGAAGAGAGAGGGGAAGAGGAGAGAAAGTGAGGGATTCAAGGAAAGGAGAGATCAGAGAGGAAGCAAATGTAATTCTTATTTAATATCATTCAAGATGTACAAAACAAATGTGTTAAGGCACTATTTATGAGTCTCAACCAAACCCAAAGTGACAGAATATTCTAGAATTCTAAAATCAAATGCAGTTATAATAAATGATAAAGATTCAAAATTAAAGTAAATAGCGGCTTAAACAACAGTTGCCTAAAACAGAATAATTAACAACCTCCACATTAATCTTCAAATTCCATTGGTAAATTTTTCATTCTTTTTTTATTATATGAATGTCTTTTCTGCCTTCTGGGATAATTAGGTGGCCCCCTTGTGTATTTCTTGACATTTAAAGAAGGAGTTAGACTGTTCTTAGCATACAACGTGACTTACTATAGATTTTCTATTTTATATTCACATTGATTTCCCTAACTTTTTTGTCCGTTCTCCCCCTAGTCTTTATACTTTCAGGTGCATCTTTAATGATTAGTATTTTGCTCTTTTAATTATCCAGCATTTGCATATTCAGCTCACGTGATAGACATTACTTATAGTTTTGTCAGTGATACCCTGGTATTAGTATATGAAATACACACACACTCTTCCCTCCACAGACTGTTCACAAACCATTTTAAGTAAAAATTTTCCTTATCTTTCAGCTGCAAAATCTCTTCTTTTCTAAATCACTTTGGAACTGCATGAAGCCCCACTTGGCCCATTTGAAAGCAGAGTCTATGACTTCCTTTTGTGGGGAAATAGCCATGCTTGTTCTTTTCCATACTCTTTTAATTTATTTCTTTGATTACCTTGCAGGTTGGCATACAGCATAAACCAGAAGACTTCAAGATGAAAACTACTGATGTCATTTACCTTAATGTGCTGAAGGATCAGGTTTGTTGGGCTCAAGTGACTTTTCAATGATAGATTTTATTCATGTGGCATTGTGGGAAACCAGTTGGGAGCTTGTTACACAAATACTTTGTGGGCGAGATTCCTAGCTAATAACCATTTTTAGATTCCAATATTTGCACTGCAGCTCTGGTATATATTTTCTGGACTCCATAATTAAAGGTATCCTCTAACCAGAGGATATCCCATGCAATACCTTGCAGCTTTTCTGTTTCCCAATCACCCTGGCCTTCAATTTTGCTAAACACTGCTGGTAAATGCATGGAACATGTCTGAAATCGAACTCCTATCTGCATTCATTTTGTTTGCCTGGGAGAATTTTGGCAAATGGAATTCAAAATATAATTTGGGATTACTGTCTTCATAGACGAGAAAGTGATGGTAGATGGCATTTTCATTCCTGTTTTCCCTGAGGGTCAACCCTATACGCTATCATATATGCCATCGCATGGGGGGGGGGGGGTTATTTCATAATGATCACATTGTGATCCGATCAGGTAGCTGGAAATTTCTTAAACAAATTTCACAATTCCTCACCGTCCCACTTTGTTTATGCAGGTGCACACGTGTCAACTGCCAAAACTGCCACAACATAAAGAGCTTGCGTCTCAGTTAGCTCCAATCCATGCTAGACTTTCACGTGCAAGTACCGTAGCTAAAAAGCATCCTGTATATAGGTTCAACGAAGTCCAGGTTTTTGTAGACCTCATACTACTTGTTCTGCTTGCAAGTTTTCTTCTTGACTCGAATGTTCGAATGTTATCTGCATTGAAGCTTGAAAACCGGCTATATATGTAATCCTTAGTAACCAATATAGCAGAAAAAGCTAGCCTTTCAACTCTAATGAGACCAAGCTTAATTTAGATACTTGTGAATTGTTCACTACAAACCAGCAATTTTTCTGCTTTCTAGATCACGGTGCTTCTTCTGTTGTTGGCTAGTGGTAATTTGAACTTGCTTGCAGGCTGAGGCAGCAAGCCAGTTTTTAAATGTTATGTTCAACTACTTGGAGTCGCTTTGTTCTGATTTGAGATCCCATACAATAACTAGTGTACAATCAGATAACGACAGGGTAAGATAACCAGGTCATTGCTCATTCGATTTCTTGATAAAAATTCACTAGCAATGGAGAACAAATAGCTAGAGCTGTGATCCTGGCTCATCCTGGATTACTTTTTCCAGGTTTCTTTACTTCTCAAAGATAGCTTCATTGATTCCTTTCCTGCTAAGGACCAGCCATTCATCAAGGTAACAACATTTTTTTTCCTCTGGCTCCAACTCTTAAGTAGACTTCTATAAATGGCAAGTCAATCCTATCATGAATAAACATGCTGCACATTGTGTAAACATGTGAGGCATATTTTTAAGTAAATCCATCCCTAATATTTTTTAATTTATCCATTTTTCATAGATGGTTCTAAAAATGGATAAGCTTTTGTTGATTACGAATGGTTTGAGTTTGCAGCTATTTGTAGATACACAGCTTTTCACTGTTCTATCAGACTCCCGTCTGTCGAGCTTTGAGAATGGCTATGACACGTTATTTTAGGATCATGGAGTGCAACAGAATTATCTGTTGGACATGGATCGTTCATAGAGAGGAAGACATTGTTGGTCATCTCCAGATGCCAGTAAATGGTCCTGTGCTTGGAGTGATAGGAAATGAATTGGTATTATGTTAATATTAGTAGACTGCTAATGCCCCAGCATTGATTATCTACGCTGTGACTCCCAAGAAAAGAATCAAAGCATCTCTACTTTTCAATGGAGGGATCTTTCTTTGACTTGGACGTTCAAGTTCAATAATTGTGAGAACAGGCAATTTTCCCAGTAGGTTATGTATCATACAAAAGAAAAGAGATTATTTAAACATTTGTACACGTGCTTTATTTTTTTTAAGGGTAAAGGTGCAATTTTATAAGATCAGTTGCAAGTTACTCCTGATCTTTTTAGGAGTGCACAAAAAGAAATCAAGGGTAAAATTGCACTTTTATCTTTTTTTTAATTGCTTAGTCAAAATATAATAAACATAAAGCTTCTGTAATAATACAATGAATACATAATTTTCACAAAAACCAATATAATTTGTGTGAGCACGATTGAGCGTTTTAAAAAATTCGAGTACAATATCAAAGGCCCTTGAGCCCAAGGACATTAGATGTGGACCTTAAAAGAGCAGTTTTCAGATTGCAAAAGAGTACTGTTGCTGAACCACATGAATTGTGATCTAGAGATTACTTTCAGTTGGTGTGGTGTTCGAATCCCATCCTTAGCTATTTACCCCTAAGTGGACGTCTCACAACAAAAGGATTAATCACTACTATTGACTACCATTGAGAGTGAATACCCTAGTATATACTTAAAAAAAAAAAAAACAGAGAGTACTACTGCTGAGTATTGGGATGATATGAAGAAGGTGGAAGAAATGAAGGCTGGAACCTTGCTTCTAACGGTGATGGGATAAAACTAAATTTTGGTGACTCATTTAACTAATGTGCAGAAACGAGAAAGAGAACAGTTGTTAATGGTCAAAGCTCGTTTTTTATATGAAAAAAGTTCAGTGGAGCTAGGTTTTGGGATTTAACAAGGGGTTAATATAAACTTTTTTCCTTCAAATTTACTCTCATTTTGACTGTGGTCTCTCAAATTTTAAACTATAGATTTTGATCCCTTAAATTTCTTTCTATTTAAAATATTGGTCTCTATAATCTAATAAAAACTTAGCATATAGAGAGACCAAGACCTATTGTTTAAAATTTGAAAGACTAAAATCAAAATAAAAATAAATTTAATGGACCAAATATTATATTAACCCTTTAATAAGGCTAAGTTATCCCTGGTAAAAAAAAAAAAAAAACAAGGCTAAGTTATGTTTTCAGATTTCAAAAGCATTCACAGAGACAATTATAAATCATTATATTGATCTTGCGAATTATGAACAGTTCCTTAACAACTGAATTAAATTTTTGTCTTTTTTTTTTTTTTTGCACTCATAATGATCTTCGTAAAAGTATAGGCGTGCCCATTTGTTTTGATCGGTTGTCAGGCGCTCATTAGTCATTTTAACTGGTTCAAGCTGATCACCCGGGCCCAGCGGCCAGTACATGACGTCATCGTACTTTTTTAATTATTTTTTATTTAACGCTCGGGATAATATCCTGAGGTTGCGTCAACATAACGTAAAAACCATTGGTTAACTGCCAAAAGAGACAAAAAAAAAAAAAAAAAAGTCAAATAAAGACTCCACGCTTAAAATAGGTCTCCACTTTCGCTCTTAACTTTCATTTTAATTTAATTGGTTTAAACCATTTCACGTACTTGTAATTTAGAAAGAGGACCAAGTTGTGAATTGATTTTAAGAGGGTCATCCAAAACGACGAACAGAACCAGACATAGAGCCGTCTTTTCCAAAATTTGTTTATTTCCAACTTTTTATCTCAATAAAAACCGGAGGGCATGACATCATCCTATTATTGACGTCATTGAGTACGTAATTTGGTCGCGCATTTGCCGTGCCAAACTGCCACCAAGTCACACGTGGATATGTTCAGGCGTCAGACTTCAGTTTTGCTTTCTTCTTTTCTGGTGAAAAAAACAAAAATTTCCATGTTTTTGGCCCAAAAATGAATTAAGTTTTTTTCGTAAAAAATTAATAAATAAACTATTTGCTGTTTTGACAGCTCTTCATCTCTTGCGTGCAAGATTGCCCCATTTTAATTCTTCTATTTAAATGTATCTATGTTAGTTCTCTTCGTTTCTCTCTATTTTTCCTCCTTAAATTCTATATTGAGAAGATCATGGAACTTTGCATGAAAAATGCTGATTTAATTTCTTATAATTCATTTATTTCATATTTGATATATATATATAATTGTATTCTTATAAATTTCTTGCTGAAGCATATCATTTCTTTCCCCCTATTTGATTATAAAATTCCACGCAGTACTGTAATTTTATTTTTAACTCAGATACGAGAGGATTTGAATGCTTTTATTCTTCATGAGAAAAATATGCCACGCCAAAATTGATTTAATAACGCAGAGTAAATTGAAAGATAATGTAATTGTTTGCAGAGGATAGTGATATAGAGCCCGTTTGAAACAATTTAGAAATAGTTTATAAGTAGTTTTTTAATAAGGATTTATGAAATACAAAGTTTATAAAAAATTTCTTAAACCCCAAACATGCCTATAATTTACTCTGCTATCCTCACCCGGAAATCGGCGGCATCATTTTCTTGGGCCGAACGACAGCCCGCTTTAAACATCTTTGACCTTGCCTCTTAGCTGTCGGCCAAATTTTTTTAATTAAAAATTAAAATTATTTAAAATCAATTAGGTTTTTATAATTTCATCAAAATCCTAATCAGCTATTTGTTTTTTTTTCTTTTCACAGTATTTATATTTTTTTAAAAAAATTTAATCCAAATGACGTAACACACCAGTGCCCTGCCCTGACAAAATAATTTGATGCGAGCATTTGATTTTTAATCAGTTTCCGTAAGTACACAAAAATATTTTACCATGTCTCAATGTTCAGTATATGTGAGTCTATTAAGCAATCTGTTAAAAGCTCGTGAGTCTATGTGTTGTTTTAAAGTTAGCTTAGAATTCTTGTCTCCTACGGAATAATATAATAATAATAATATTATAATAATAATAATAATATTATTATTATTATTATTATAATAATAATAATAATAATACAGTTCTTAATGTAAGACCCTAATTATAGAGTTGATTTTGATAGTAAATACAAGACCTATTTTTAATAGTGATTAATTTTCAAATCATCTCTATTAATACTTTCTCATCCATAATGAGTAGGAAAGAAAGAGAGGATATTAAAAAAAAATAGCATGTTTAAAAAAAATATGTCATATTATTATGATTAATCAATTTTCCTAACTTTTTAAATCTAATCAAATTAATAAATAAATCTTATATTAAGAAGTGGGAAATAATAATTAAGAAAAGCAAAACACACGACATCACTGGGTGACGCCATTAGGCTTGGGGTGAGACGTACACGTGTACAAAAAAACATTACATATACATATGTATATATAATATATACGTATAGAAATATGACACTACCCCGGATTAAAATTATAATTATAATTAAATAATGGTTAAACAGACTCCTTGTCGATCAGGCTGGAAAGAAACGCCCCCCTTCTGATTTGAAGATCCCGCGAGCTGTTTTAAACGTCGGAAATTCAGTTCAATTCATTAACATATATATAAATATTAAAATGTTTCCCCATAAATATACTTTGAAATTTCGTTCGTTCACGATTCATGCAGGTTACCAAATGAATTATTAGTAGTGATAGTAGTAGTAGTAACGGTGGTGGTAGCTGTAATGGTAACAGTAGTAGCAGTGGTAGCAATAATTTGGCTGTTGTGGTAATCGTAATAGTGGTAGTAATTGTAGTAGTAATAATCGTAATAGTAGTAATAGTAGTCGTTGTAGTAATAGTAATAGTGGTAGTAGTAGTAGTGGTCATAATCGTAGTAGTGGTAATAGTAGTGGTAGTCGTGGTGATAGTAGTCATGGTAGTAGTAGTGATAGTGGTCATAGTAGTAGTAATGATAGCGGCGGCGACGGCAGTAGTAGTAGTACTCCTCTTGTTTTTAACATATGATTTAATTGTTGAGCTCATCTTGGTATTAAATATAAGATCTATTTTTAATATTGATCAATTTTTTCCAAAAAAAAACCCATATTGATACTCTCTCATTCATAATAAGTAGGAAAGAAATGGAATAAGTAGTAGCAGCAATAGCAGCAGTAGCAATAGTAGTACTTCTCCTGTCTTTAACATAGATTTAATTATTGAGCTCATATTGATATTAAATGTAAGATCTATTTTTAATATTGATTATTTTTTCCCTAAAAAACCCATATTGATACTTTTTCATCCATAATAAGTAGGAAAGAAATGGAAGATATTAAAGAAAATCATTGGCATATTTAAAAAAATATGTCGTATTTATTATAATTAATCAACTAACCTAAATTTTTAACATAATCAAACTGGTTAAATAAATCTTATATTAATAACAGAATAAATAATAATTAAGAAAAGCAAAGCACACAGCATCGCTGGTGGCGCCATTAGGTTTGGGGCGAGACATGCGCGTGTACAAAAAGCATTGTATATATTTGTATACACAATATATATACGCATAGAAATAGCACACTAGCCAGGATTAAATTAAAATTATAATTAAATAATACTTAAACAGATTCCTTGTTGATCAAATGGAATGAAACGCCCTCCTTCTGATTTGAAGATCCCACGAGCTGTTTTAAACGTGGGAAATTCAATTCAATTCATTAATATATATATATATATATATATATTAAATGTTTCCCCATAAATATACTTTGAAATTTCGGTCATGATTCATGCAGGTTACCCAGTGAATTATTAATGTGATGCCGTTAATGAACTCAAGAGCCACCCAAATGTGACCAAATCGTTATCTGATCCGATCCGAATCACACATCATTTGCTTCCAACAAAAACAACGCAGTAGTATGTGTTAATCAGTGGCAGCTTCCTGACAAATTCATACAAAAGAATAAAGGAACCAAGGAATGCGTTTGACGATCCTGATGAAACATCTGACACGCTTCTAACTACTAAAAGAGAAGTCGAAATCTCATTCACAATGTCATTTTTCGCTCGGATTAATTAATAAAATCCACGTACGTGCAAGCTAAGCCAAGTTTGTTTAATTCCTTGTTTCAATTTACTTTTACCACTTTGTCTGAAACATCGTATATTTCGTAACATATATGTACTAAACTATGACGTTGCCCAGTTGAACGTGACCACGATACGTGTTCAGATTCGTTCACATGAAAGATTTGATTCACTTGACCTGCCCCCCTCTACAAATAATCTTTTTCACACTTCATTGTTATCATGCACACATGATTATGACCCGACATATATTTCTCATCTGAAATAACAATAGATAATGAGACGATGATATATATATATATATATATAATGGATAAATATGACCAGCAAAATTAAATGTCAAATTAACTATTATATTAATTAAAAACTGGATGTAGTATATAATTTGATGGCTCAAAACCGAGTCAAAATACAATATGTCACACACACACACAAGCCTCCTCACAAAAACTAACAAATATTCTAAATATTTTTCTTTTAAAACCGTGAAAAATATAAATTAAATTCACCAGATAGACAATGATTTATCCTTATGTTCACTAATAATCGCCCATTAAAAAACTAGAATTTTTCAATATAAAATTATAACACTATATATATATTGCCATCTATTTATATGACCACATGTTATGTTTCATAAAGTGTTCGATATGAAGTCTTAAAAATGAGCAGTTGAGCCATGTTATTCATGACTATCATCAGCCATGCAATTTTTTTATTATATTATACTAGAAATTGAGTTTTTTTTTGAGTCAATGCTCTTTTTGTTCCCCCCCGAAGTCAATGCTATAAATTAAAGATGGACGATTAATTCATTGCTAGGAGTGGGTGAACTGGCACTTTTGCCAAGCATGGTATGAACATAAAGGGCAGTAAGCTTCTTGTTCGAAAAGAAGCGGGGGCAACGCGTGACAATTGCACAATTATAACCACTTAAATTATAAATACATTATAATTAGTGATTAATAATTAAATAGCTGGAAAGCCAAAGAAAGACAGAGACACGGGATTGACAATGACCACTCCGGTCTTATTTTAGGATGCAGAAAAGATTTTTTTTATTTTTAATATCAATTACCTCGCTAAATTTATTTTTTATTGAAAAATTTTCACCAAAAAAACCTAATAATCACTAAATTTCAAATCAAGAATTTCTAAAAAAATGTGTTTTGATTTGCAAATCAAGTATAATCAAAGCCGATGAAAGTTTAGAAAACAATCTTTGTTTGGGTTTTAGTACTTTTCTATTTTCTTGTGAGATTTTCCCAATTTTATTTCTAAAGTAATTTATTATTCTTCAATTTTCATTTCTATTAAATAAGGGGTGGAGTGGAAAAATTATTATATTTTAAAACAGATCTAATAAAATCTTAATGTTTCTCAGCAAGTCATTTCTTAAAAACAGCAGCCGGATGAGCGGCATTATTGTTGTTAATTAAAACGGGCTCACTTTTCGGTTCAAAAAAACAAAGGGGTCACTTTGTTAAAATATTTTAAGCGGTCAACGGCTTTTAAGGGTCTGTTAACCGGTTTCGATCTGACTTTAATTCTCTTTGATTTTCAGAGGTCCGAACAAACGATCAGTTATGTATTTAATTATTTATTTATTTCTTTTCGTCCCCCGGGAGAGGAAAAAAAAAAAAACATAACAGCGCAGGTGACGATACGTGACATCCCAGTTGACGTAATTCTAAAAAAAATATGTGCAGCCAAGGATTCCCACCATACTTGACGATTCTGAAACTCCCACAACTTTCTCTATGTATATATACGCTACGATATCGGCGGCAACTCACACAGCTCTTCATTCAGATAGATATATACAAACATAAAAGCATATATAAATAACATCTCAGTTCTTTTTCTGGGAAAATAATTACTGGGTTTAAACAGACGAAGCTTGAGCTTTTGTCTGATTGTGTTTGTCCATCAATGGAGGATGGCGACGGTAGTTTCAGAACAGCGAGCAAGAGTAGTTTCGGGATAGCGAGTTCATCGCTATGGAGGAATACAGATATGGATGTTTTCTCAAACTCCTTCCACCAGGAAGACGATGAAGAAGCTCTTAAATGGGCTGCTATTGAGAAACTTCCGACCGTTGCTCGTTTGAGGAAAGGCTTGTTGACTACACCGGACGGCGAGGCCAATGAGATTGATATACATAAACTTGGGTTACAAGAAAGGAGGAGTTTGCTTGAAAGGTTAATCAAAGTAATTGAAGAGGACAATGAGAAGTTCTTGCTCAAGCTCAGGAATCGAATTGACAGGTGAGGATCTCGCTTTCATTTCTCAATTTATTTCAATGATATCTTTGTTTCAAACTCTCTGATGGCTTCTCTTCTTCCTCCAGAGTTGGGATCCAGATTCCTACGATCGAAGTTCGGTTTCAGCACTTGAAAGTCGAAGCCGAAGCTCACGTAGGAAGCAGAGCTTTGCCTTCATTCTCCAACTTCGTCGTTAATATACTGGAGGCATGTTTTGTGAACATTCAACTTAAATAAAGGACCTTTTTGCGTCATTTTATCGTAAAGGTTCTCACACGCATATGTGTTTTTCCCAACAGGGTCTACTGAACTTGGTTCACGTAATTCCCAGTAAAAGACAACATATAAATATCCTGGAGGATGTTAGTGGAATAATCAAGCCAGCGAGGTAAGAAACTTGGTTTTATTCTGATATGTGATATTTCTGCAACTATCCTTTTCATGATGAAGCTCTAATATAACGAGTCCTTAATTTCCTCTCTCCACAGATTGACGTTGCTTTTGGGCCCTCCAAGTTCTGGGAAGACAACGCTCCTGTTGGCTTTGGCTGGAAAGCTGGATCCAAAACTTAAGGTCAGTACAGAAGAAGACATAATCGATTTGTTTAACTAGATCTTCAAATCTTTCTTCTTTCTTTTATTTTTTCGGATCTGTTGCTAATGAAGTAACATCTCCTTCCTGATCAGTTCTCAGGAAAAGTGAATTATAATGGTCATGAGATGAACGAGTTTGTGCCTCAGAGAACTGCAGCGTATGTCAGTCAAAATGATCTTCATGTCGGAGAAATGACAGTTAGAGAAACCTTGGCCTTCTCAGCTAGATGCCAAGGAGTTGGGCCTCGTTATGGTTAGTCTATAATAAGATTGACTGTTTCTTAATGTTTCATCAACTATGGTATTCAAATCATTGGCTGATATTTCAGATGAAAAGTAAGTTTTGAGTTTTGACCATATCTCATAATGCATTCTGCAGACTTGCTAGCAGAGTTGTCAAGAAGAGAAAAGGAGGCAAACATAAAGCCTGATCCAGACATAGACGTCTACATGAAGGTAATGAAATTTAATACAACTTATTATTGTACTAAAATTTTAGGGAATCTTCTATTTCTGTCTCTGATTTTCAAGTGTCATAATGTTCAGGCAGTAGCAACAGAAGGCCAGAAAGCAAATTTGATAACAGATTATGTTCTAAAGGTAAAATCAATACAAAATGTTGTCACATTTTTTCTTACACCCACCACACAATTTAACGTTATTTTCTGTTCCTCTCTCTGGTTTAAACATACAGATTCTGGGACTGGAGGTCTGTGCAGATACAATTGTCGGAAATGCAATGTTGAGAGGCATATCTGGTGGACAAAGGAAACGTGTCACGACAGGTAAAGAAAGCTTCATTCCAATATTAAAGCAATCTTTGTTTAATTGTCTCAAAGAATTGATCATATAAGAATCTCGAATAATGAAATGATTTACAATTATAGGGGAGATGATGGTTGGACCAGCTAGAGCTCTTCTCATGGATGAAATATCCACGGGTTTGGATAGCTCCACAACTTATCAAATTGTGAATTCAATCAAGCAATATGTTCATATTCTCAAAGGAACCTCCGTGATCTCACTACTACAGCCAGCACCAGAGACTTATAATCTCTTCGATGACATTATTTTACTCTCGGACGGCCATATTGTGTATCAGGGTCCCCGTGAACACGTTCTTGAGTTCTTCGAATCAATGGGATTCAAATGCCCTGAGAGAAAAGGCGTGGCAGACTTCTTGCAAGAAGTAAGTGAAAATTAATCTTCTTTCATTCTGTCAAGATAGTTTAGACGCACGGTTGAACTGAATTAAGTAACAATGTGATATGTTACAGGTGACATCAAGGAAAGATCAAGAACAGTACTGGGCAGACAAAGATCAGCCTTATAGGTTTGTCACTGCCACAGAGTTTGCAGAGGCATTTCAATCGTTTCATGTTGGGAGAAGATTTGGAGATGAACTGGCCACTCCTTTTGACAAGTCCAAGAGCCATACCGCTGCTTTAACAACCAAAAAGTATGGAGTAGGAAAAAGGGAACTGTTAAAAGCTTGCTTATCAAGAGAATATTTACTCATGAAGCGCAATTCGTTTGTCTACGTCTTCAAGGCTTTCCAAGTAGGTTTAGGCTCTTGGAGCTTTCACCTTAAAGTCTCCTGCTTCTTCATACCATTCAATTTCAATTTTTAACCCCTTTTTTTTTTGTTTCTTTTTAATCTTTATAGCTTGCTTTTATGGCAATTATTGCCATGACCATCTTCCTCCGGACTGAGATGCATAGGGATTCAGTGACAGATGGAGGGATATATACTGGTGCATTATTCTTTGCTGTCATTGTGCTTATGTTCAACGGAATGGCTGAGCTTACCATGACAGTTTCAAGGCTTCCCGTGTTCTACAAGCAAAGGGATTTTCTCTTCTTCCCTTCATGGGCATACGCTCTTCCTTCGTGGATCCTCAAAATCCCCTTAACGATTATGGAAGTGGGTGTTTGGGTATTCCTCACCTACTATGTCATTGGATTTGATCCAAATGTTGGAAGGTAAAACTTTAAAAGAGCAATACTCGAGTTTTTCAAACTCCCTTCAGTTTGAATCCTGCTAAGTGTATAATAATATGCATGTGCCTACCTACTGCAGATTGTTCAGACAATTCCTTATTCTCGCGCTTGTAAACCAGATGGCTTCTGGGCTATTCCGATTTATCGCAGCAGTTGGTAGAGATATGACAGTGGCTCTCACATTTGGATCGTTTTCACTGGCTATTCTTTTTGCCATGGGTGGTTTTGTCCTGTCAAAAGGTATCATAATCACAAAGACAAGATGATACTAACCTCTATTCTCTAATGATGTTTTGTACTTACAACGCTCTTCTGTTTTCTTTGCTTTATGCCACAGATAATATAAAGGAAATGGTGGATCTGGGGATTCTGGATATCACCGTTGATGTATGGACAGAATGCCGTAGTGAATAATGAGTTCCTGGGGAATAAATGGAGCGAGGTAAGCTCATAATTTATACATACGTGCATTATTATGCTAGTCTAATCCCATATATATATATTGATGTCTTGATATAATGTCCCATGAAAGGTCCTTCCTGGCTCAGCGGAACCATTAGGAGTTCAAGTTTTGAAATCTCGAGGATTCTTTACGGAGTCATACTGGTATTGGATTGGGGTTGGA